>NC_081183.1:170730764-170884191 GCF_029867415.1 Vicia villosa | reverse complement strand
ATACGCTATTTAAAAGTGGTTAAATTCACGCTACAAGTCATTTTATTTTAATGTATAAAAAAAATTATTAGCGTCGCCTAAACCATTTAATAACATACACTTTTTATTATTTTTTTGTTTATTTAGAATCGTTCCTTAGTCAAATGGTTGTTGCGAGGATCGATTCAAGCGCCTATTAATCTGCCACGCGTCCTTTGGCCTTAATTAGATAGTGGGGTGGTGGAGTCAGTCATCCCCTGTAATAGGAAATGAAATTTACATACAGGATTTGTGATGACTTCAGTTACTCCCCAATATGTGGCTTGACACGTTCTCATATGATCCATGATTGGGGAATATTGGGTTGGGCGAGATCACATGCTCATTACCTGACATCACCCTTTCGCATCCAAATAATTCACATGTTATTTACGGGCTAGATGATTGGCGGGCCCGACCTATTTGAGGCTCATCCAAAGTTATTCCAGTTCAAATTTGCTCAAACATAAGCTTGGAAGAGTAGTGTGATTAAGGTAAGGACATTCCAATTCACATACCCTTACACACGAGGCCATGAAGAGCGATGTGATTAATATAGGTCGTCCCAGTTTTCAGTTGCTCTGGCGCTAAAGGAATAAGACTTAGAATGTCCACGCCCCAATGATAGAATGACCATAGACGAGTAAAAAAATAAAGGATTTTGATCAAGAACCATCCCTCGAGAATTTGAGAGCCTGGGCCCTCCTTCCGACGTGGCTTCCACAAAATCCTTAATGCACTTCCATCATTACAAGGGCGGTCTCATTCTCGCCCAGGCACCTCAACATTAAAGAGGTTTTTCCCATCTTGTACAACTTCCTTGACACCGTGGCATACTTTGCTGCTAATCTCCTGACGTCATTCGCCTCGCCCTCTTCTGAGGGTAGTTCATCCTTCGTATGATACTTCATTATCGGTGCATCCATACTGTAGCATCGAGGATATCAATGAAATTGACAACTTTATTGTCGATGCTAGAGACAACCAAAGTCTCTTATATAACACTCTTATGGATGTTATTTTTTAGTGTTAGCTAGCTTGGACAAGAAATCATCTAGAGAATTTTCTTCCCTAGAAACATAGACCACCTAGATAAATTTTAAAAAGATTATAGGTCTTGTACTCTTAGGAGGTATTTGACTAGTTGTGCCTTCTTTGTATGGTAATCTTTGGCAAACTAGCTTGTGAACAACTAGGAATCACTTTGAGCTTTGAGATTGGACCCGCTCATATCTTTATCCAAAGTAATTCCAACGATCAAGGCTTTGTACTATGCCTGATCGTTATTTTCTTTGAATTCAAACCTCGTGGATTGTTCTATGAGAATACTTCTCGAGTCTTCTAGCATGACCTCGACTCAACTTCCATTTATTTAATGTGCCATCCACTGATAAAGTCCCCACAGGAGGGGATTCCTCGCCAATAGTGAGATGAATTTGACTAAGAAGTTAGCTAGCACTTAAAAATTAATGTTGTTCCTTAGTAGGAAATGTATGTCATATTTTGATAGCTCAACAGGTCATGACACCATCCTTCCCTCGGAGTATGGTTTCTTCAATACCTAGCGAACAAGGTACTTTTTTTTCATCATGACCCCGTGTCCTTGGAAGTAGGGCCTACATTTTTTTCCGTTATCACCAAAAACCAATCTCAGTTTCTCTATCTTCTGATATCTCAGTTATGCACCTTTAAATACCTTGTAGATGAAGTAGACCTATTGCTCGTTTCTTTCTTTGTGTATGGTTAAAGTTGGTTAAGTTTTATGTCTGAAATTGGTTCTTTGTTGTCAGATGTTTCTTTTCTCTCATTGTATTTTCCTTTCCCTTCTTGAGTTTGCCAAAGGGGGAGAATTTTTATGAGTTCTAATTATATATTATGCATATGAGTGTTATATGCAGGATTTCTCTCTATACTCAAATACATGTGAAGGTTACCAAGCATAAAAAGGGCGAGACTGAAAACTAAGGGAGTTATACTCAAATATGGAGAAGAAGTTCAGAGAAAACTAAGGGAGTTATGGAGGTTCAGAAGAGCATCTTTCGACATAACCCCATAAAGTCGGAGTGTCAAAGTGGAAAGCATGGGACTCGAATGGGGACTTGGCGTTTTCCATGAGTGTTTGTCCAAGGGATTCGATAATAAACAATCACTGCAGGCAAGTTTTCAACGGAAAAAGATGTCATACATCTTCGACAACAACATATCGGGCGCAAAGGGAAGCAACATAACTATTTTTCTGGACTTATCTAAAAGTACACATGGATACAAATCCAATGGCGAAATGCATGCAACAAAGATGTGTCAACTTCTAGGCCGAAATCTGTTGAAGATAGTTATTCTAGTATTAGTATAAACAGGAGTTCTAGTGTTAGGATTCGGGGTATCAAAATCATTACAGAAACTCACAAACTCAAAGTATCCAAGCATTAAGAGAGAAAAGAGTATGTCGAGTGAAATGTATGATTCTGAACACCATGTTACTTACACTTAAAGAAAATTTCTTTTATGCTAACTTGCTTTCTACTTTTTTGACATTTATCTTTTCGCCTTGTTATTTTCAAAGATTTTAACTAAGTCAAAATCCTTCATTTTTCTGTAAAGCTTTACATTTTAACTTAGCGAAAATCAGAATATAATTCACTTCACACCAAACATTCAAGCAAAGTCTCGAATATCTATGCACATATATCCTAAGATCAACTAGTCGATCCTGCAAGTAACCATTTTGGAGGACTAACGCTTGTTTACTAAATTTCAGGTAAACAGTAACATAATATTGTATGATGTTTATATGCTTTTTGTAATTGTTATTTTATTGTATTTGAGACCCTCGTAGCAACTCACATGATTTATAACGAAAAATATCATTGTTTCATGGATAAAATAACCTTTGATCAAAATCAACACAATTTACTCGAACCAAGAGAATATTTGATTTGAATCAAGGAAATATTGTCAACATGATTCACATAAAATCCTTCTTCGATTTAAATCATGCCAAAAATGGATTTTACAATCCCGTTTGTGAAACATGATTCAAATCACCTAATCCTTTATTCAAATCATAAGTTTTTTTTTCAATTGATTTAGGATAAGTGATTTGGATGCATTTGCATGATTCAAATTAGAAACATGTTCTTTCTTGAAGATTTTAGTTCTGAAAACGTGATCCGAATTAAATGCTTGTGTGATTCAAATCACATGACTCAGGTCATTTTAAACCATGATTTGAATCATGCTCTTTTAATTTTCTTACAAGGTCCATCGTGGACCCCGTTTCGTACTCAAGGCCCTTCAAGGACCCATTTTCGCACTCAAGGTGTATCAAGGACTAGTTAAGGTGTTTATCCTTGGTTAATGTGATCTCTTAATGGTAATTGAAATCAAACTTTATTGTCAGATCTTGTGACATAATGTTATCAATTAGTCATAAATGTGCTATCCATGTATTTTAATCTAAAGATTTCCACGTGTTAGTTTTGGGTTGACACGATCGATCTGATTCATTATCTGTCTCAGCTCAACCTAGTTTTGTTAGATGAGCTATACTTCAGGGTGGACTGATGACTTTTGGTTATAATCTAACCCACTTTTAGCGACCTGACTCAATAGGTCGAACATCTATTTGATCAATTCTCATATACTCCTCTTTCTCACTAAACCCCCTCTTAACAAAATCACTTAAAACAATCACACCCTTAATATAAAGATGAGTGCTAACATTTTTCTAGCATGACTAATGTTTTAATTTTTTTAAAAAATCATCTCTAACTTTTTCTCTTTTTATTAATATGAAATTTTTTATAAATTTCACATTTTAAAAATGTATCTCATATAATAATATGATCCACATGAATTTCACCCACCCAATACTTTTAGCACTCAAATCTTCAATTAGTTATTAAAAAAAAAAAAAACTATTTTCATTAAAAAAATGTTATCCAAAGTTACTAAAAAATAAATTAGAATTTTCGTCAATTATTGACTTTTCAAACTAATATAATTAATTTTTTATTTATAAAAGAGCAATCATTTATTTTGAAGAAGGTAATTTTTTTTCTGTAAGCAAGTGTGTTCACTTGATTGCTCTTTTTGTATTAAATAAATAAAAAATTAATACAACATATTATATTAAAAAGAAATAAATATAAAATATATTCATGCAATTCAATTTGGTTTAGATTGATTTTGAAAAATTAATTTAAAATTTAATCCGAACCGAGTGATTTTTACAAAATCAACATTCAAAAATATTCAAAATTATTCAATTTTTTTAAAGTTTTTGATTATTTTAGTTTGATTTGCAATTTTTTCGGATTGATTTAAATTTGAACACCCTTATCCGCAGGCCGCAGCCACTCACAATTAGGGATGGCAACGGGTCAGGTCGGGTGCAGGTTTCACATTACCCAAACCCGCACCTGAACTCAAATACGGTTCGGGTGGCAAAACAACACCCACACCCACACCCGCTGGGTTTCGGATTTTTTCACTCAAACCCGAACCCGTAACAAAATATATTTTTCCTACAACTTTCCAATATATATATATATATATATATATATATATATATATATATATATATATATATATATATATATATATATATATATATATATATATATATAAGCGGGTGTGATTTCCGGTTTCGGGTGCGGGTCATACTAACTAAACCCGAAATATCGGGGTGGCACCCGAATCCAAACTCAGTCAACTCGGGTTCGGGTGCGGGAGGACCCGCGGGGCGGGTTCTGTTTAGTGTTTACCATCCCTACTCACAATTCAAATTTAAACTATTGAATGAAACAATCCCATTGGTTAGTTTCCCATGCCACGGATAGCCATCCCCATATCTTTCACAGAGACTAACAGCCGTAGATGTCTCCTTCCATCAACGGTTACTATCTCCCCATTCCCAAGTCTTCTCAAAACTCAAATTGTTCACAATTCCCACTTTTTCCCTCATTCATCTTCTCACTATATAAGAACCCAAATTTCATAATTATTTCAACACAATCAAATTTTCTGATCTCTTTCTCAAATTAAAATCAATTACACTTTCTCTCTTTTTCTTGGATCTAAATGGCACGTACCAAACAAACGGCTCGCAAATCTACCGGAGGCAAGGCTCCAAGGAAGCAACTCGCCACAAAAGCCGCCCGGAAATCTGCTCCGGCGACCGGAGGAGTGAAGAAGCCTCACAGATTCCGTCCAGGAACAGTCGCTCTAAGAGAAATCAGGAAGTATCAGAAGAGCACAGAGCTTCTCATCAGGAAGCTTCCATTCCAAAGACTGGTTAGAGAAATCGCTCAAGATTTCAAAACAGATCTCAGATTCCAAAGCAGTGCCGTATCAGCACTTCAAGAAGCCGCTGAAGCATATCTAGTTGGTTTGTTTTGAAGATACAAACCTTTGTGCGATTCATGCTAAGAGAGTTACTATTATGCCTAAGGATATTCAACTTGCTCGCAGAATCAGAGGAGAGAGGGCTTAGATTTAGATTGTAAGGATTTATATTACATAGATGTAGTTGTGTTATAATTAGTGTTATGTAATATTTGTCTGTTCCTTTTGTAATCTGTTTTGAAATTTAACCTACTAGTGCTGGGTGGCAATGCTTAGATATGTTATGTGTTTTTTAGAAAGTGAATTTAGTAGTTTTTGTCTACTCAAATCTTTACTGCTTTCAGCTTTGGACTATTTCACTAAGATTTTATTGAAATATATCGGAATTAATTTGAAATAGTTGAAAGGAAAATAAAATTAATTATTACTAACTCTGCCTCAATTAAATTAGCTGTAATTATTTTAGTTGCTAGTTTCAATTTATCGAAGTATGATTGAGAGATACAGGGAGGTTTACATGAACCATATATGATTGTTTAGAGATCATGTGTTTATTGAAGAAATGAATGTCAGCTGCCATACGGTTGGTGTCAGTGTTGTATGAGATTGCGAGTGAGATTATTATAAAAGAGAGGAGGTTGAATGGATACGCTCAACTCAGTTCTGCAGTGGTGTGAGCCAAGCTACTAAATTAAAAAAAAAAAAGAAGCAATGTAGCTTAAAATTCTATTAAACTTGTGGCGAAAGAAAATAAGAGATATATGTGAAATGACTGTTTTCAAAATCATTGGCCCAGTTAACATCACTATAGACCTTGAGAGTGTATGAGAAAAGTAAGGATGGTTGAATTGTAGAAGCAAACCATATTCAATAGAACCCTTACACTGTGTTTGGATGCAATGAATGTAGAAGGAAAGAATATAGAGGAACGGAAAGCACTGATTTCAAAATCCTTTCCCTTCTTTGGATGAAATGAAAACTTGAAGGGAGAGATTAAATTGATTGTGGGACCCACAAAAATACTTTCCACTCACTTATGGAGAGAAAAGCTTCACGACAACCATATTTTTTTTGCTATTTCTTTTTTGCCCTTATTTACCTATTGCATTGCATTTACATGTTTTGTTTAAAAATCATGTTTCTTTATAATATATTTTTTTATTTACTGGATTTGACCATAAATATATAATGGTCACGTCACGTTTTTTAATGTGTAATTTTATATAAAATAAAATAAGTGATATATATATATATATATATATATATATATATATATATATATATATATATATATATATATATATATATATATATATATATATGTATTTTTGTCATTGAAGAAAAATATATCTTTCTTTTCTTTCACTTTCTCTTTTACTTTCATTCATAACAAACAATTAAAAAAATCATCTAAGTTTCCTCTTACTTTCTACTCACTTTCAATCCTTTCACATTCTCTCCTCTCACTTTCTTTCCTTTCACTTTCTTTTCCAATCCAAACAAACTATTAGAGTATCTTTGAATTAATGTAATGGAATCAAGCGGTATAAAATGAAGTGATACTATTATATTCTTCTATTTTGTCGCTTTATAGTAGGTTTAAATTGACTTTTTAAATGTTTGTTTAATCAAAAGTAGAATTAATTCTGACTCCGGAATTAATTCTACTTGAAACAAAAATTTGTAGTTTTTATCTTCAGAATTGTTACTGGGTGATTTTTACACTGAAGTTTATTGTTCTACTTACTTTTACATAAATGTATCCAAATATAAATCAGTTCTACTAAACTTAATTTTGTTAAACTAAATTCTATTAGAATCAATTTTGTTTACCGCCAATCCAAACACACCCCTTAGTATTTCTTTCCGCAATTGGACGAAATAACCATCTTATTTTTTCATAAAATTATCCAAACATAGAATGATATAAAATTATCCAAACATAAAATGATATAACAACATCCGAGATGAGCCCTAGATCATTGAAATCTAAGCCAGGTATTTTTTGTATCTCCATAGCTTTCATACGGTCTTCCAGCTGTTGGTATTTTTCATCGTCCGGTTCGTCCCCAGAATGATCATTTTCTTCATTTGAAGAGAGAGAGGGTTTAGCAGAACCCTGGTTTGCTTTGATTGTCTTCTTGTTCATCATCACCGACTGTTTCAGGGATCGGTGGCTTTGTGAACTTTTTGACTGGAATTTTGATCTTTCTTCTCAGGTGACTCACACCTACAGATCCTTTGGGCTTCTTTTTCTTCTTGATTATCAGGGCTTTTCAGTTCTTGCTGCCCCTTTGCCAGTTCCAGAATTGCCACTTGAACTTGGGCATTCTGTGCTTCGAGATTCTTGATACTTGCCTCGGATTCCATCTCTTCTGACTGAAATAAACAGCGAGGAGATGAGAAATCCGTCATGTGAACCTGTTATGCAATGTGTATGACTGGATGCCATGTGTATGCAATGTATGAAGTGTATATGCAACGTATATGAATGCAATGTATGAAATGTATATGCAATGCATGAAGTGAAATGTGTGTGCAATGTTTCAAGGATCTTAGAGTTTAGATTTGTTAAAGAAGAAACAAACGTTAGTTAATCAATTTATTTCTCTTTTTTTTTTTTCTTTGCTTCTTTTTTCTTTGCCTCATTTGGGCTTACAAGACAGAAATAAAATAAATGATCCTTCAGGTCTCCCGTGGACGCTTTCTCTTTGCCCCCAGGAATGTGTTGATCTGCTGTTCTTCTTGAAGCTGTCTGGTGAGCTCCAATATCCTTCTCTCATAGTCCTGACAGTATGATTTGAAGGTGTCTCTTTCCTCTTTGAGTTGAACCCAAGATTTTTGCAACTCTTCTAGGTCAGTTGGCATGTCCGGGTGTAGAATAACTTGAGGTTCATATCCTTCGACCTCTGGTTCAATAGTCACAGGTAGAACAGCAGGATATGGCATAAGGAGTTTCTGAGCATGAGTGCGGACCCATCTGAGGTAAGGTTCCATAGGAATAGAATTCCATTGCCCCAGAGTTTTGCTTTCTATTCTATAGACACTGTCCCATGCATGTATGAACCTTCGTCGGTGTCTATGAGAATCATTCTCGTAATCAAACACAATGCCATGGATAATCATGTCATGAGGACCGTTGCTCCTTGCATATCCGAATTGGCGTAGAGCTAAAGAGGGATTGTAAGTGATGCCTCCTTTGATGCCAAGGAGTGGCACATTAGGGTATTCTCCACAATGATCAATGATAGTAATGTCTCTTTGAAAGAAGTTGTTCCACCGGATATCTGAATGAGACAAAGACATAATCCTGTGAGACCATTGCATTCTTTGTTCATTTCTCAACACTGATCGGGGAAGATGAAATGTAAACCACCTAGCCAGTAGTGGTATACAGCACATGAGAGTTCCTCGTTTCTTCATGGTACGAGCGTGTAGAGAATGTAGAATGTCTCCCAACAATGTTGGTACCGGGTTACAGATTAGGAAAAGGTTGATGATGTGTACACTTATGAACTGGTCGGGATTAGGGAATAAAACCAACCCATAGATCAAAAGTGCCATAACTTCCTCAAAAGCTGGATAACTTTTGTTTTCTAGCAGTAGTCGAGCCTTTTCCAATAAGAATTTGGCCAGTAAACCCTTAATTCCACTCTTTGTTTCCCAATTGGACTCGATTTCTGATTTCCGCAGATGTAAAGCAGCAGCAATGACTTCAGGTTTTGGAATCCTTTCTAAACCAGTGAAAGGTAATTGATTTCGAACAGGCAATCCAATTAGTTCAGAGAATTCTTCCAAAGTGGGTACCAACTGGTAATCAGGAAAGGTAAAGCAATGATGTTCAGGGTCAAAGAACTGGAACAGGACCCGTATCATGTCTTCTTCAAATTTTGAGGTAACCAAATGGAGTAGGTGACCATGCCTTTCAGTGAATTGAACATTCCTGGGGAATTCTGACACTAAGTCTTTTAGTTCGGACGGTACCGTTGAGATGTTGATTCGGATGTAATCTTTGGTGGCGGGAGCCATTACCTGCAAAAACAAAGGTAAACTCTTTGATCCTTGAAGTGTTTGGTGCAAAAATGATATGCTTATGATGCAAACATGTGGCACACAAAAACAAATCAAACAATAGCCTTAGGTTTAAAGGCTTGCATGGAGCTGATAGGTGATACCCTCCCCACTGAAGTTGAGTTGGTTAAAACCTGTCCTAGAATAGTATTCGGGTTCTATGATCCTTGGAAGTAACATCTCAATACGGCGCTCGAGCGGCCGATCAAGATATTCCTCGAGGATAACTAACTTCGATCAATTTCAAAGCTAGCCACTTAATAGGGATAACTTCGATCAAGATTTGACTTTGATTTTGAAAGATTGTAAAAGGGATTACCTGAAGAGGTGCAACGTGTGATTGTGATTGGATTCAGATATTTATCTTTGAAGTTAGTGATCTAACGGTTCAATTTTATCTTTGACATACACGCAGTTTATATTTGCTGGAAATTAAAGTGCGGAAATGTAAAGTGCGGAAAGTAAATCTACGCTATTACATCGATTATGCAGGAAATGTAAACTAGCCTATTTACATGAATTTGACATCCTATACATTTATCTAGGAATTTTAAATTGCAAGAAAAATAAAAGGCATGTTTTTGGATTTTTTATGATTGATTTTAATTATAATTAATGCATGATTAATTAAATTAAAATGAAGAAAAAAGATGAAAATAGATTTAAACCTAGAAATTAAGTTTAAAATATGTACAAAATATTTGTTAATTAATTTTAAAACAAAACTAATTTTTTTGGAACTTTTGGAATTGATTTGAAATTGATTTAAGTTAATTAAAACATAATTATGCAAATAATTATACAAATAATTAAAACTTAAAAAGAAAATTATTCAAAATATGTACAAAATTAGTTTATAATATATAAACAATATTTAACACCAAGAACAATTTTTTTTATGATTTTTTTGATTGGTTAGAATAATTAAAAAGCAAATATATAAATATATACTAATTAATTATGCAAAATATTGAAATTTTGAAGAAAATAAAAATATTTTTATTTCAGAAAATAATATATTATTTTAGAAGTCTAAAAATATTTTTTGTGTATTTTTTGGATTTTTAAAACTATTTTTAATTAATTTAACAAAGAAATTAAAATAAAATAGAAAATAAAATAGAAAATAAAAGGATACTGATCCTGTGTGGTAATCAGTGAGGGAGCATGGTATGCGTGCGTGTTCTGAGGCGTTGGATGAGTTGATGGATGGATCAGAAGGCCCAGATGGTGAGGGACCATAACACGTGGAACACCTGCAAAACACTGAATTCCAAGTCAGTTTAAAAAACACGCGCGCGCCTCCCAGCGAATCAGAGGGCGCCACGCATCATCTTCAACCTTCAGATAGGTTTTTACACCGTTCATTTGCAGGTGGTGTAAAAAACCTAATCTTTTACACCTGGTAATAATAGCGAATACAAGCAAACGTGAGTCTAAATTTGGCGCGATGGTATGGTTGAGTTCGTATTGTTCATGCGAACTCAATGGTGCTATTCAGAACCTGTAATTTTGCCTAATTTGGAAAACCCTAATTTTGGGATAAAGAACCCTAAAATGGTGGTTTCGTGTATACGCATCTAAAACTTAATTAAAGCTCCAGAAATGATCTACACCTCAAACCAAACTCAATAGTATGTCTACATCTTGTTAAATATGTGTGAATAGCCAGATACGAATTGATTTTAGTTTGAATAATTTTTGACCTGTGTAGCTCGATTCAGTGAGCTTCAAGGCTTGTAATTGATTGAGATAGTTTCAGTGATGTTCAAGGAAGGTGTATGAATGCTTAGTTTGTATTGAAATGAGCAGAAATTACAAATTCGAATTTGAGTTTTCTTTTGAATTTTTTGAAGTGATTACAAGGGTGTTATGCTTAGCTTTGCTTCTGAACCTGTCTCCTTCTGTTTGCTGAACTATGATAGCTTATTTATAAGCTATGTGTGCTTGCAATTGAAGCTAACTTGCAGCTAGTTGCCTTTGTTGAAAACTTGGTTTTTAAATATTAAAAACCTTGAATTTTTGACCAAGTCTTGACTCCATTCAATGCTCTTGCCTTGTGCACCAATCCTCTGCAGAAAATTGAAGGTTCCTTGGATGAGTCATGCTTAGATTGTAAGCTACCATTTATCCATGCATTTCTTTTTTAATTTTAATCTTAAAGTAAGATAAAATCATGCAAAAAATGGATAAAAAAGGTATGGGCTTAGTCTTGGTCGTGGGAGGCCCATAACATCATGGAAATGATGTTTGAATGCTGAAAACTTGGCCCCATTTGGAAAAAAAATGCAATTTTGAACAATGTTGGTTTCATGCATTTTCCCAAAATTTAGCCAACTTCAACAAGGTGTAAATCCTTCAATTTTTGTCATATGAAGGAGATCTTGCACTTTTTAGAAACCTCAAAGAGTCCTCTAACCAATGTCTTTGGTCTCATGTCAAAATGATTTTTGAAGCTCCTTGTGTGTCCTTTTGAAAAAAGTGTCTTTTTGTTGACTTTGAAAATGACCTGTAATGTCTTTGATCATATTTTTCAAATGGTGAATCCAATGACCATGGGATCAATGGAATTTGAAAGATAATTGAATTTCCTTCAAAACAGCTTTGGTTTGAATTTTTTGGATGAAGGATGAGAGAGTTATGATCAGTCAAAGTTGAGTTGACTTTTCAGGCAAAAACCCTAATTTTGAATCTTAGGGTTTTGTTGATTTTTGATCTTTCCTTGATGAATTATGATCATCCAATGATCAAATGATGAATCCTTTGACAAAATATGGACTTTGACAAAAAATTTCATTTTTGACTGTCTGTTGACTTTTTTGGTCAAACGGGTCGTCTGTTGACTGTTTGAGCTGCTGACGGTGCGTCTGAGTGAATTGAAGTCTGAAAGTTTGTATGATGGTACTTTAAGATATATGGATGTGTATGAAATCCATTTGAGCTCTCAAAAACTTGTTGCTCCTGTAAAAACAAGAAAAACCCTGATTAGGGACTGTTTGTGTAGGAGACAGTTAAGCGTACCTGATTTTTGTGCAGTGTTGAGTCTCTGCTAATCGCGTGATATTCAGAAGACTTCTAGCACAAAAGATCTTGGAATTTTGAATTGTGAAAGATTGATTTGATTGATGGTACAAAACACTGAGAATTGTACTGCCAGCAGTTTGGCTGTCAACTGACTGTTCAGGTATTGATGTAGCAGTTAGAGTGAAAAATCAACAGTCAAAGTTAATTTTCTTTTTTTGTTGTTTTTTGTTTTTGTTTTATGTGAAAAATGAAAGTTTATTTACATGACTTGTTAGAAAAAACACAGACATAATAAATAACTAATATTTACGGTATGCGGGCAAAATTACCGATAATAACCCTGAAAATCATTTAATGCACAGAAATAGGAATATTTGACTGGCAGAAAACACACAAAATATTATCTTAGTAATTAAGCAATATTATGACAAATAGTACAACATTTAATACTGACAGTACAAATATCACATACTATATTGAACAGTACGACGAATAAACGGTACATTTAAGAAATAAGAAAAACGGCAAATTTTAAGAATGACGATTAATGACCCATGCTATGAACAATAACATGTAGATGATTGGGAGTGCAACTATTGCAGGTCCACACTCTTCAGGACTATGCAGGCAGAAGAAAGTCATGATCACCGTAGCAATGGTGATGACTGTAAGAAACAGTGTCTCTATCCACTTTGCCATTCTTGTCAGGGAAGAAGAGAAAATAGATATGAGATAGGAATTTGAAAGATGAGTTGGAATTTGATGTGAGATTTTATGGAAGAAAATGAGAGATATTTATAGAATAGAAAGAAGGAAAGAGACGTTGGGGAATGATGTGATTCCGTACAAAAGGAAAATTTGAGTGGAAGTAAGATTTGAAAGAAAGTGTATGATAGTGTTGGAAAAAGGAGAGATTTGATTTTTGAAAAAGAGATTTGAAAAGATTTTTGCAAATAATGGAATATAGTACAACAATTAGTGGGAAACAAAAGATAATAATAATCTACTTGTTACCAGTACAGTCTGAGTTTCCTGATTCTGCGCCTGCAAAAAGATTTAACTCTGTACCAATTGTGTCAGTACTATTTATCTGTAAATAAATAAATAGCATGTGTGAAGTAATAAATAGTATTTGGTGTTTGCGTAAGAATAAATTCAACTGCAAGCCAAATTACTGTATAAGAAAGATTCTAAAAACTAAGTATTTCATATGTCAGGATATTTGTTGAAATAAAAATCCATGATTATATGAGACCCTTAATTTTCAGATTGGAGTTTTCTTGAAAAATATGTGGGCAAATTTTGGGGTATAACAAAATGCTCTCGTAAAATTGCCTTGTACTTGCCCTAGTCGCCAAAGCCATATCTCTCAATCTACATGTCTTATGGAGGTGATTCTTTTTGCATTATGTTCATCTTAATGATGAGAATGAATGTCCTAAAAATCCCTCAAAATACACACACAAATTGTGTAGGGCCTAAGGTTGAAGTTGGCTGCCTAGAAGAGCCAAAGATGCTAAAAATAGCTATGTATTTTGTACATTATTTTTCTCAAATTTGAAGAGCTATAAATTTTTCTCCAAGAATCCAAATGGAAACTTTAAAATCACATTGTCAAGCTTGATCATTCAGCTTTCTAAAGAGTCCAAGATTGCATCATAAAGGTCCCTACATTGCTTGCACCCTAAGTTTGAAGTTGGTACCATGGATGAATTTTTTTTACTTTTCTATTAGAAGCAAATTTTGTTAATGTGACTTCTAATCCTCAAATTGGTGCATGATTCTTACTTCAAAATGTTTAAAAAACTTGCCTAAAAGGATTAACACATCAAAATGCACGGTTTGGATGATTTTTGAGTGATTACAAGTTACACTTCTCATGTGATATTAGGTGTGCACGAATTCAAGGGAAAATGTCATCATTCACCCCATCCTCATCATTCCATTCACTTCTCCTTTAAATATAGACCATATTCCATTCATTTTAGACAAGCTTTGATAACCAATTGACCCTTATTCAGATCCCATACGAACTCTTCCATTTTTTCCATTTGTCACCTCAATTCACAAAAATCTCCACTCATTTATCTTCATTGATCTTCATTGAAGCTAAGTAAACTCTTAGAGGCAAGAATCGTGCACTGAATCAAGGTGTGGAACTCCATTTTCAAAGCTTACAAGTTGAACTTCTACAGGTAGATTTCTCCACCATTTTGTCTCAAATTTCTTGCTACAATGTAGCTCTTATCTCACTAATGCTCTTGGCATTGTTTGATTTTAACTGTGGATGCATTTGCTTCATCTGTTTTCCAATTTTTCAAACTTTGTTTCCTCTAATTATTTCCAAATCGAGCAAGTTGTGATAAGTTTAAATTTGGCGCGAGGGCACGGTTGTGATCATCTTGAAGAGACGAATCCAATGGTACGGGTATGAGCTTTTGATTTTATAGTTCATGAATCACGATTTCAGGGTGGACGAAGGTTGAAGACGATGACTTGTTCTTCTTCAACCAATGAGACGTTTCCACGTTTTTTTAAATCTGATTTATTAAATGATTATGTGCAATTATTGTACTAAGTTCCATGGTGCGCTTTGATGTTGACCATGTGATTTGATTACTTTATTTTCATTAGTCAGATCTATCTAACGCTCTATATTTTTCTCTCTTATTTTCTATTTTCTGATTTTTTTTTAATTTTTAATTGTTCTAACTTCAAAAATTAATAACTGTTTCATTTTAATTCCAAAAAATACCAAAGTTTTTGCTAAAATTTTATTTTAATTTTCTCTTTTTGATTTATATTTTTCCAGATATATATTTTTTATTTTACAATTTTAAATAATTTTTGCTTTGTTTTCTTGATTTTAATTGGTTTAAAAAAAGTTTTAGGTTTTTCAAAAATTACAAAACCTTTTTTAAAAAATATCAAATAGTTTTCCTGATTTTATTATGGTATTATTTGAAATTTATTTGGTGTTTAGATACTCTTTGAGTATTTCATCAATAATTTCTAATCAATTGACCATTTAAAATCCCTTTTTATTCATTAAAATTGAGATTTTATTTCTTTTGTGACTAGTTTTGACTTTTATCATATTTGGTAACTTGATATTTCTTTTATTCTCTTCATCTCTCTTTTTTATCGGAGGGTGTAAGTCTTGGTAAATCCATTGTGTAGAGGCTATGGTTTTACCATTCCTCTGATGGATCATTAAGATGAAATTCCATAATGATCAAAAAGAATTCATCGGGAGCTATAATTTTATTTTTAATCCAATTCTTTCCCTCCCTATCTCAATCTCATTCTTGCTTTATATTGTTGTTTTGCATGTGTTGCAAATTTTAGGAGAATGCTTTTATATATCATTTCTCTAATTTGTTATTAAACACATAAATTGTTATTGACCGACCTAGGGTGACTTCTATATAAATTACTTGGCGATTGCTTAACATAGCGCTAAATTTGTCCCGTATTGAAAACTGATCATTCGTGGCTCAAACCTATGTTTGTAAGTCCAAGTATGGTTGATTATTTGACAATTGGTTCAAGACCTATGAAACTTGTTGTTAGGAGGTTTTTATTTTATCAATCCTCTAATGAGTCTTTATTAATTTTGATCTAAGTTCATTATTCAATCATCATTGATCACTCACTTTAATAATCAACCTTTAATCATTAACCACTAACTTCTAACCTTATCTTGTATGCTTCTTTTGTTATCTTATGTTTTATTTTATCATCCATTATTCATTATCATGTTTACTTATGCTTGTATTTTCCATTTGTCCATTTGGACTTTACTCTTGTGCTTAATATATTAATAAAGACTAAACTATAAAAGAAATTAATGAGGACTTGGACTTTGGGTACCATACCCTATGCTTGAAGGATGGACTATTGGATTGAGATCTTGATACCTTGACTTTTACCCTGTTGATATTCTGAATTCCTTAGGGTTTACCCCAAGGCATTTGTTTGATTTTCTCTGTGTGTAGGTTGTTTTGAGTTATATACTTTGTCTGAAGTCCTTGGGGTTTACTCCAAGAAATTGTGATTGAGAATTCCTCTGTATACAGTTGTTACTCTGGCCAATTTTCATCTTAAGTCCTTAAGGTTTATTCTGCGGCATTGGTTTTCCAGTCATTCATATGAAGATGTTATTTTAAACTCAAAAAAATTCATCTGGTCCATTGAAGCTTTTAGATAAAAATAAAGATTTGCTTGATTCATAATTTATCTGACGCTTATTTCATCTAATACTTGGTATTATACTTGCTTGGTTTGTTAATCCAAAGGATGAGAACTCTACATTGACTTCTTTATGTCAAGTGTTGGCTTCTTGTTGGTTAGACCTTTCCTTATCTTATCTTTTACTTTATGCTTTAGGATAGTCCCTTCATCTCTTGCCCCTTTCTTAAATTTTCAAAACTTCTCCCTCCTTTTCAAAATCTTCTTATGTTTGCAAACTTTTAAACTCTTTTAAAAAAATTTCTTCTAAATTTTTTTCCCTTGGTGGCTTTTCTTTTAAAGATCCTTTTCTAAAATTTTAGACATGAATAATCATTATGGTGAAGATGTAATTCTCTAATCCCTTGATATTGATTGATATGATTGATTCTCTTCCACTTGAAAGAGTTAGTGACATACTTGTTGATTTATCCAAGTTGGAGCCCTTCTTTCAGTTGTGACGCAAATAATTTATTTGTTCTCATGTTCAAGTATGATTAGCCGAGTTTTCTCTCCTATGATGATAAAGTGTGTATCCAATTTTAAACAAAAACCTTTGTTTCCTTTTGAGCGGAACTACAAATGCTCTGAATTCTCCATTGTACTCAGGAGATATCTAGGCACAACATACGATATCATGCCGAACATAATTTTAAAACCAAAGAAAAACTTTCTTTTGCACAAAACTCTTTTGCACAGATTTTCAAAAAGATTTCTGTGGAGTACCACATATGTGAGGGGTTCTAACACCTTCCCCTTGCATGATCAACCCCGTACCTAAGATTTCTACTTTGTTTTTATTAGTTTTTTTGACTTAAAAAACTTGTTTGGGTTGTATTTCACTTTTTTTCCCATTTCGTCTGGAAACAATAAAGCGCGGTGACGACTTTCACTAAAATAATGAGTCAGGTTAATCTAATGGCTTTGGTCTAAATATTTCACCGCTACATGGACCTTTAAGTTATATCCTATATCTTTACCATTAGACAAAGGTATATAGACGATAGATAATTCCCATGAGTTGTAGTAGTATTAAACAATATTGAATTTAAAACAAAAAATACGAACCTGAGTTCCTTCAAGTTAAACGGTAATCACTTTATAACTGAACCAATCAGTTTCTATTGTTAATATTTTTAATGATGAATACTTAAGTTAATAATTCAGAATAAACATTTACTTATTAAGATGTAAATTGTAAATATGATTAATCAAATAAAAATAAATTAAATAATATTTAATTGAAATTAAATAACACACAAATAAATATTTACTTATTTTATTGAAAATAAATAACACACAAATAAATAAAATTTTATTATTAAGTTACATATTCATTATTAGAAATATTAATAACAATGGATCTAGTTGTAAAATGACTACCATTTAGGGTGTGTTTGTTTCAAGGTTGTAATAGATATTCTCGAGAATATGGTCATGAGAATGCAACGTTCCCATGTTTGATTCAATTTTTAAAAAATTACAAAGGCATATTTTATTTTCAGAAACTTTATTTACACATGGTTCTTCTATTTTTATTCCAAGGTATAAAGGATGAGAATCCAACATTCTCATGAGAATAAAATTCAACTAACTATAACTTCCCACTACTACTCACATTTTTATTTATGTTATTTTTTATAAATTTAAAATTAAAGAAACATTATAAACTTTCTTAGGAAATTTAGTTTTTGCCAAACACTTAGGAATATTATTCCAAAGAATAATAATGATGGGAATGAGATTCCAAGGAATGTTATTTCTTTACTTGAAACAAACACTCTTAATCTTAAGGGACTTGTAGTCAAGACTCATGGTTACAAATTTTATATTTTTTATTTTAAATTTTGAATTTTTTAAATATTACTATAAATTATGAGATTTATTTGTTACCAATGTACATTGACGTATTTTTTTTTTAAATTCATAATTGTTTGATATTACTATAAATCATGAGAATTATATGTCACTTATGTACATTGACCTAGTGGTAAAGGTATATGATATGACTTAAAACTCCCTATGTGTCGATTCCTTCTAGCAACAACTTTTAGTAAGAGATTTCTTCTAACACAGTAGACAAGTCATAGTTTAAAAGTAGAAAAAAACCGATTTAAAAATAAACAATGAGAGTAATATGACCCGATTAAATTTAATAAGAGATTAAATTAGATTTTTTTGTTGCCTAATATTAATTTGAGTTCTCAATTATTGTGAGGATCCAAAATAGATCTTCACTCGAACATAAAGAAAAAAAAAACTTGGTATCAAATTACACCCACCCATAGTTACATTTCTATTAACCTTTGAGTTTATTTTAATTTAATGGTTATTAAGGATCTCTGAGTGACTCACACATTATTCATACTAAGTACTAAATAGTATCTTACCACTTTTATTAATAAATAAAAACGTGATTCTTTTTAGTATTTATACAAACAATGATATTTATACTAAACAATGATTTGGAAAGCCATTGCGCTTTGGGTGGGAAAAGTGGGAGTTATGGAGGAAGGGTGTTTATCGAATTTTATGGATTGGCATTTCTTTTTCCGTAAAAAAAAGGTCAAGAGTGGCAAGGTGGATGTAGTGTGGTTAGCTACTACTTGGACTTTATGGTTGGTTAGGAATGGAGTTTGTTTCCGGGAGGATAATTGGAACTTTGACGATACGGTGTGGAATATCAAGACCATGGTTTGGAAGTGGTCCTTTTGCGGGAAAATTACTTTCTCCAATTATTCGTTTTATGAGTTCATTAAAGATCCTTTTCTTTATCTTTCATAAGCTTAATTGGATGTAATTTTCTCTTTTTTGAGCGGTTAATCCGTTTTCGTGTAATCGGGTTGGAAAACTCTTAGTTCTCCCTATCAATATATCTTGCTTACACAAAAAAAATGATTTTTAATAGAAAATTGTCTTAAGCAAATTTTTCTATTTTTTAAATTTTATTTAAATAATGACTTTTTCATTAACGTATAATATGAAATTGATAAAATTTTAAATATATTACAAACTATATTATTATATACTCATTATTTACTACCTAATTTTTCTTATTTTTATACATATGTTGAGTATCATTTTGTATTATACTTTAAAACATATCAATTTTACTACTCAATCCGTCACAAATTATTTGTTTCAATGGTCCACTTCACACAGATTAAGAAACACTAATAAATGAAAGATAGAGAATTGTGACATTACAAAATTATCCTGATTAACTATTGGTGTATTCAAAATAACATTAATATTAAGTGGAATTATAATAAATTAAGAGTATTTATTAAAGGGTACAATTGAAAGATTAATTATAAAATTGCATTGGTAATGTAAAGTGACAAGTATTTTGGGACAACTTTTTTTCCAAATGTGACATTCATTTTGAAACAGAGGAAATATTTACTTTAATTAAATATAATAGAACTTAATATGAAGAAATAAAAAAATGTGAAAATTTGTAATGATAAAAAATATTTTATTAAAAATAATCATATTTTTTAAAAAATATTTAGAATCACGATTCATTGTTTACTTTAAGTGAATTACATCGATTTTAATTTAAATAAGTAAAAAAAGTGCATTTTTTTTAAAAATAAGAAAAACTATTTTTTTATTAAGAATCATGATTTTTTTAAGAAAGATTTAAGAATGGAGGGTTTTTAAGAAATATTTAGAAAGTCATGTGTTTTTTTAAAATCAAAGCTCATATATTGATAAAAAGAAAAGATGATATAAATGAGACAAAAAGGGAACAAAGTTATCCCCATCACTCCAAAGAAAATCCAAAGAAAGATATTCCTAACCAATTCTTTATAAAATCACTCCTAATCACTAGAGGAATGGATTAACAAATGTAGTGGAACTTGTTTTGAGAGTTATATTTGCAAAAAGAAAAAAAAATCAGCACAAGAGTTCTCTTCCTTGTGTATATGAATTAGGAGTGACAAAGCGGGCGGCCCGCCCCACCCCGTCATATGCCCGTAAAAAAAAGAACGGGGCGGGCAAGTCTGCAAATTGAAATGGGCATAAAAACCTAGCCCGTCTATTTTTTATTTATTATTTTTTCATTTTTTTAATAAATTTTTTACATTTTAATTAGATTTTTCACATAGTTTTAGGAACAATTTTTTATAAAGTATTTTTTAACAAATATATTCACAAATAAATGTATAAAATAAAACCATCAAGAATTAGAATTAGTAGAATTAACTTAAAAAATAGCGGATTTTAACGGAGCAGCGAGTTTTGGCGGGCGGCGGGCTTTGGCAGGGTGGGCTATGGCGGGCGACGGGTTTTGGCGGGGCGGGCTATGGCGGATGGCGGGCCTAAAATGTCAATCCAACCAGCCATTTTTTGGCGGGCGGGCCTGGCGGGCCACGACCTGTTTTGCCACCCCTAATATGAATGATGATGTCTAACTTTAACTTCTCTTACTTTCTCTCTATCTCTCTCTTAATCTATTTTCTCTCACATATTTTTCCTTCCAAAATCAACACAACTATTTCCTTTATTTTTTCTAAAATTTGCATAAAGTTACTCTAACTTTTCCGCCCAAAAGTTGGAGAATCCTTGTCCATGATTAGAGTGGTCCAATTTACGATGCCACCTGTACTGAAGCCTCAAAGAGACCAAATCGAGGTTGGAAAAAGCTTTGACCACCCTTATGCAATCTGTTTCAATCTAAATCTTGCGCCAACCACGATGCTTTGCTATCATAATATACCTTAAAATAGTAGAGAATTTAGCAAACCCAGAGGACCCAGACGAAAGAATCTCCACAAAAACTAAGATGAAATCACCATTATGAATCCTAAAAATATTCCTCACTGTCCATAGTCTTAGTGATAGGATTAAAAGGTTCATCACAGTTTCACTTCAACCAATGAAATTAGTAGGAGATCAAATAACTTCACAAATGTTGGGAGCACGAGGAGCCCAGATTAGGATTAAAAGGTTCATCACAGTTTCACTTCAACCAATGAAATTAGTAGGAGATCAAATAACTTCACAAATGTTGGGAGCACGAGGAGCCCAGATGGTGACCTCAAAAGCTTTAATAGTTGAGAAATCACTAATTTTCAAGTCCAGCTTTGTTGCAAAACAAGCTTGAGATTAGAAACTTCAGTCAATCTCACCAAAGATCTTATTCCAAGTCCACCATTCTATTTAATCAATATAATTTATTTATTTTCTAATATTAGATACGACTTATTTTTTAGATATAGTATTATATATATATATATATATAATTGATCTCACCTGATCAGAAGGATCGTATTAGACTTCTGTGAACTGGGGGGTGTTTGTGCAAGGCACTCCGATGCTAAAGTAAGTATGAGAGCATGGAGAGCAAGCATAGAAAATGTATGATAGAATTAATAATGAATACCTGACCCCCTAGTGAAGAGGGTATTTATAGCCTCCAACACTGGGCCAAGGTTTCCTAATTGGGTCGGATCTATTGGAGGCTCACGTGCTAGGAAACTGCCAGAATTCTACGTGGTGGGCTGAGTCAGCAAGTGACTCACATTCAGGGTGGATAGAGCGTAGGATTCAGAAGGAGTTGTCCGGATCCTGCGGTAGTGGGTTGAACCACATGCTCTTTAGTGGGCACGTGGGCTTGACGCTTGCAACGGCTAGTGTGCGTGTTATTGGGCTTGAAGTATGAATGGGCTTGCTCAGCCCTAGCTCAAGGATTGGGCCTGTTCGGCCCTGGTATAAACGATGGGCCTGCTCGGCACAGACCAGAACAATTATTATTATTATTATTATTATTATTATTATTATTGAGATTTCGAAAATGTTGGTTGCAATGTTGCGTACTAGGTTCGATACCCACAATGGTGTTTTTGACAATTTTATAGTTTTAATTTCACAATTGGTTTAAGTTTCAAGTTTGGTCTTATTTTACAATCTCAAATAACATTTTTAAAAATATTTTTTTTAGATATATCATTTTTAAAAAAATTATGTGATTTTGATTATATTAAAATTTTTAATGATAAATATTTAAATAATTTGATGTTAAAATTATTCTTTTAATTTGTAAAAAAAATGAATTTCATGGTTTCGTTTGGAAGAACGATTTCGGTAGATGAATGATCTTTCAAAGAATCATCATCTACTAATGAAGAACCTTCATCAAAGAAAATATAAGTTTCAAACAATTAAGATGATGAAGAAGCTTCGGTCAACAGAATTTCTGAAAGAAAAAGTAATGAAGGATTTTATAAATAATGTTAAATGGAATCAGACTAATGCAGTTGGAATATGAAAGTTCTACCATGCATGACGAACTAAACTAATCAAATTCTTTGTATGTATGCTCTTGATTTTTTTGCATGATATAATTATTTCTTAATCATTAATCTTTAAAGTAAAAACAAAACCAAAAAAAGAAAAATTAAAATTCAAGGTTAGTGTTCAGTTTTTTTATTGGTGGTTCATATTTATTATTTGCCTCTGTTATAAGAGTTTTTCACTAGAGAGCATTGATACATATTGTGGGAGACACGCCATTTGTCCACCTAAAATCTTAAGGTGATAGGTGAGTGACTTCTACCACTTATAAATGTTCAAGTCACCACAAATGTGAGTCCACTATTTCCCCCACTTACTCACACTTGCGTTATTTTTCTAACACTCCCCCTCAAGTGTGAGTCCACAATGATTCTCCCACTTGTAAATGTTTAAGTCACTATATTTATATTCGATGTGAAACTATCTTTCCACTTACTCACATTTGCATTATAATTCTAACAGCTCTGAGCCTCTAAAAAGACAGGATCGATTGTGACCATTTACAAAACACATTTTCAATCTATGCTATATATGCAAAGCAAATTCATTGAATACATACCACATGAACAAAAAAAAATTCACACAAAGGCAAATAAAGTTCAATTTATTTCACATTACAATTTAAATAACTAAATATAAATTCAATAGCAAGCAATAAAGAAAGAGGAATGAATGCCTTGATAATTTTCTGAATATTCTAAAATTGACTTGAATATATTCAATATTTGCAACCAAATCAATATCCTATAAATTAATAACAAATTAAAAATTAATGATAATTATATTGATGAAAATTGAAATTCAACATCAACAGTATCTATGAGCTAGTAAACAATGAATCGACATTGTAGATCGGAGAAAATACAGCAATGTGGCGAAGATCGAAAAGAGATGTTGCAACGGGATTGAATTGCTATAATAGAAACTACGTGAACCAGAAAAAGAGACTCTTTAAAGGAAAATTACTAGAGTGATTCTGCGATATTTGATTTAGGGAAAAACAATTACCTCAAGTATTAGGTTTTGAAAATTTTGGAGTGATTTCGTAACAAATTCGAAAATTGAAGAAGCGATTTCAAATTGTGATAGTAAAGTTATGATTTCGATTGATGAAGGAGAATGATTAATTTCGAACAATGATGAAGGAGAATGGCGAAGGAGTTTACAAAATCGTGTTTCAAGGGGATTATTATAATACCTTTTTTTTATTTTTTAATGAACTTTATGATAAGTAACTACTGTGTGTATTATTTTTTATTTTAATTTGAAAAAGATTAAAAAAAATAGTAAGTCCACGTTAAAATACTAGTATCTTCACATATAAGAAAAACAAATATTTCTCGATTACTCAATCTTTTAAAAGTATAATTTTTAAGTGGATCAATGATTTATTATAATTTATTTGATTAGAATAAAATAATTGTATTTTAAATTCAGATTAGCAATGAAAATAAAATTTGGTAATTAATCCTATATTTTCTTGTAGTGTGTTAACGGTGAGACGAAATTGTTAGCAACTATCAAACCTTAAACTTCCTTCTTAAACTACTCCTTCAATAAGTCTTATACAATATAAAATCAATCTTATTAATAATTTTATTGAATTTTAACATATAATATTTCTCTTTTGAACTTGAGCACACCATAGAAAACAAAACAATAATAATCTAACATGCCATTCATTGTAATAAGAAGCAACCGTTTATTTCCAAACCAAGAGACTTTGCAAATTTATTTTCCACTGCAATAACTATGCAATTCTTGAGACCTTTATCACCTTAGCAAGGCAATTGTCTATAGGCTTGGGTGATGGTAAACTAGTAATAGGACATTTTGGATTCACTAACTCAAGCCTGCACAAAATAGATTAATTAGTAAAATAAATATATAGTTAAATTTCTATTAAAATAATAAATAAGAAATTAATTTTTTTTTTTTTTAAAAAGTTAAAATGAGTGCTTACTTATAATTGAGAAGGAAATAATGTAAAAATATGGAAATTTCAATTTTAGCCAAATCACTTCCAGGACAATGTCTACTTCCAGCACCAAAAGGAAGGAAACTTCCAATTTTAATATTGTGATCCTGCACCATATAATATAAAAAAAA
This sequence comes from Vicia villosa, assembly GCF_029867415.1. Lineage (NCBI taxonomy): Eukaryota > Viridiplantae > Streptophyta > Magnoliopsida > Fabales > Fabaceae > Vicia > Vicia villosa. Next base: position 170,859,090 of record NC_081183.1, on the reverse strand, counting down.
CACTAATACATAACTAATTTTTTACAATTTTAATATAAATTATTACATTATAAATTAAAATATAACTCACATTCCATCTTGATGGATTAAATTCATTTGGATTTGGATAATATATGGGATTCATATGAATAGCTCTCGACCAAGTTAACACTTTCCATCCTTTTGGTATAGTATAACCTAAAAATATAAAGTAGATGAACTTTTACTACTTTTAAATAAATAGGAAAATAATTCTAATGTTTCTATTAATTATGAAATTTTAAAAAAATGAATATGAACAAACCGTTAATGTTAACGTCTATAGTTGCCTCCCGAAAAATTGCAAAGTTGCTATTCTTAAGTCGCAGTGTTTCATTGATTATCTAAAAATGTAAGACATTACAACACTAATAATTAGTTAATATTAGTTTTAAAAAAAATTGAAAAGAAATATTATTATTTTTAACTAAAATGATATTAATGGATATTTCATAACTATGCATCTATAGAAGATTTCTACCTGAGAAAGATAATTCATTTTCTTGATATCCTTAAGACTTAAATGTTTCTGGTTGGGAAGTCTTGTCTTCATGATTTCCTCTTGCTCCTCCTAAAAACAACACATGCATTCTTTGATGAACAATATATTAAGAATTTTTCCTTTATTTCCTTAAGACTTGGTTGATGTTTATTTTCATGTTATAAGTTAATTTTTTTCTTCATATAATTTGTTTTTGTTTTAATGAGAATTTTGGGTTTTAATTTATGAATTAATGAATGAAATTTAACTTTTTGAGTTAGTTTATATTTTGTAATACTTAAATGTACTAGTATTGGTTTTCTCTAGCTTTTGTCTAAAATTAAATTTTGTTTTTCTATTTTTTAAACTAAATTTTCGATTCCTCTATTTTATGTTTTTTGAAAGAAAAAAAAAGCAATTTATTTTACCTTGGCTTTTTCCAAAATATGTGGATTTTGTGTAAGATATATCATTGACCACATCATACTATTTGCTGTACTTTCATGGCCAGCAAGTACAATCCCTATCAATATGTCAATAATATCCTCATCTTCTGGTTTCCAACCATCTTCATCCTTTGCATCCAAAAACACATCAAGTAGATCTTTCCTCTCACCATGTTTTATCATCATCCTCCTTTCTTCAACAATAGGTTTAACTAATTTCACCAACTTCTCGCGTGCCTATTATATCATGTATGTATAATCGACATTATAACAAATTTCTGATTATATGATGCGATGCACGGATTTTTAACTAGTTGATTTTACTAATAATATTATGAATTAGAATATGAAAATATATATAAGAAATAATTACCTTGATTCCTTTACGAAAAGCAAAACCAAGAAGATTAACGGGCAAAGAGAACAAAGCACTATGCATTTCGGTGAATGAATCTCCGATTTTGGCAATAATATGTTGATTGTAAGAGCCCATGAAAATATCGATGATAATATTAAAAGAAATATTTTTCATCTCTTTTAAAAACTCAACCGGCTGGCTCATACTAGAAATTTCTTCAAGAGAATTAATCACAATATCCTCAATACTTGATAGGTATGTTTCTAATATATTACGGTCAATGGTAAGAGAAGAGATTAGACGTCTAAATTTCTTGTGTTCTTTTCGGGAGAAACTCCAAATACATTTACATCTCACCACTTCTACAGTGGATTTTGGATAACCGATTTTAAAGGTCTCATCATCTGTCAAAACCCTTTTACACATCTCCGCCTCACAAATAATGATGCTTGGATTTCCAAATAAGTGCATCTTATAGATACCGTTTTGTCCATACCTGTAATACAAACTAGTTAGTATAGGATTTATTATATACAAAGTACTTTTGTGTGTGTGTGAAGAATCATTGCAAGAGGAGAAAAAGAGATACACTACTTGGAGACAAGGTTGTTGATGAACAAATCAGGATGACCAGATTTGAAATGTTTAATAAAGGCCAGCATATTTCCTACAAAAGGCCATCCCAAATCACCAGGAGGCAGAGTGTATTGTTTCTTTCTTAATTTTATACTATAATACCACTCATTCAATCTCCACACAAAATTGAACATACAAAAATAGGTTGCTAACAAAAGGGCATAAGTCCAAACCCAATATTGTATATCCATGTTTGAATACCTAGTTCATTTGCTCATATTATGTTTATATAGTTGATAGAGTTAGTTTAATTACTTAACGGCAGTTGATAGAGTTAGAATATCCATATATGGTAGTTAGCTTTGGTACGTTACGTTTCCTTTTATTTATTGGATTAATCATAAGTTAGTTATTAATCTACCTTTAACTTTTATATATTGCCGACATAAAAGATATTTTATTGGAGTGAGGAAATTAATGTTGTTATTAATCTACCTTTAACTTCTCAAACAATAGACAATGTGAGGCTATTTAGTGAATCAGATAACATATACTTTTCTCAAACAATAGACAATGTGAGGCTATTTATAGGCTATTTAGTGAATCAGATAACATATCCTTTTTAGGAAATTTCTTTATCCACCTATATAGGGTGGAAAACATTCATAATATTCTCAAAATACCTTTCAGATATGCATATCCGAAAGCACATTTTTTACGTTTTTACTGATTTTGGAAATGCATATCTGAAATAATTCATATCAACTATTTCGGAGATGCATATCCGAAATCACCATTTTTCCATTTAAACATTGGATTTAAAGTGTCAGGTGTTTTTTTGGAAATACATATCCGAAAAAAACCCTTCATATACCTTTTTCTCTCCTTCACTATTTCATTCATTTTATTCCAAACAAAACACAAACCCTCTCCAAAACCTCAACCATTTTTAATTCATATACTTTTTTCCCTCCTTCACTATTTCATTCATTTTATTCCAAACAAAACACAAACCCTCTCCAAAACCTCAACCATTTTTAATCAATTTTTTCGTCTTCAAACCAAGTTTCATGTGGTTCATCATAGCAAAGGGAGCATAGAAAGCTACAATTTGAGGTAAATTTTTCTCATTCCATATCTTATCTCACTGAATTGGTGTTGATTTGTTGGTAAAGAAACTGCGTCAGTTCGGAAATGCACTTCTGAAATCCACCAAACTTATTTCAGAAGTGCATTTTTGAAATAAGGTCTGTTACAGAACAAAAAAAATAGTTTTGACCGCATGTATGTTTTGTGCATTTGTTAGGTATGGTGGATCCCGACAACATTGTTAGAGATGCGTTAGAAGTTCCAGAAGAGGTCAACGTAGATGCTAAGTCTAAAGAGTCGAGTAACAATCTTAAAACGATTGTCGTTGCGGTGGATGTTCGACCACAATTTATAAATGAAATGACTTTCACTTGTTGTGAACATTTGCTACAGTGGATCCGAAATGAAGCAAGTAAACTTGGATTTAGCATTGTGATAGCAAGGTCCGACAATGGCACTAGTAGAAGGCAAACATTTGTTGTGATGGGATGCGAGAGGGGTGGGAAGTATGTTCCAACGAATCAGAAGTTAAAACATGATGACACGAGATCGAGAAAGTGTGCGTGTCCATTTAAGTTGCGCGTATCTTGTAGGGTTGATTCTTTATGGTGTTTTAGCATCATCTGCGGAATTCATAATCACGCATTGAAGACCAAGCTACACGGCCATCCAATTGTGTGTCGGCTAAATCGCGAAGAGAAGGATTCTATTTCAGAATTATCAATAATCAAAGTTGCACCTAGAAACATACTTTCCGATTTGAAGCAAAAAATACCAGATAGTATTTCAAATATCAAGCAGGTATACAATGAACGTTACCATCTTAGCACTGCGAAAATAGGTCTGAGGTCGGAAATGCAACACCTTTTTAAACTTTTGGGTGATAACCAATATGTTTCAAGTTTCAGAGCTTGTGAGGACAAAGTTACTGTTCGTGACATATTTTGGACTCATCCCGAAAGTATCAACTTTCAACACATTTTCAATCGACCTTATAATTGATTCAACGTACAAGACCAACAAGTATAGGCTTCTGCTTCTAGAAATTGTTGGTGTGACCTATGCAGACAAGACATTTTCGATTGGATTCATTTTTTTGCAATGTGAGAAAGAAAATAACTTTACATGGCCTTTGAGAATATGTAAGACTTTGTTGGTTGATCAAAACAATATACCTAGTGTCATCGTTACCGACCGAGATAATGCTCTTATGAATATGGTCGGGTCCGTCTTTCTGACATCAACCGTAATATTTTGTCGGTATCATATAATAGAAAATGTGAGAGCTAAGCTTAAACTCGCGGTTGGCACGAAAGAAAAAAGGATGACAACGGAAACATCATCAAAACCAATGTTGTGGTGCAGAAGATAATGGGAAGATGGAAGGAGATTTTAGATTCACGTTCCAAAGAGTTATATACCGAGAATGTTATATACTTTCGGACATTGTGCGTCGGATATCCCACTTTTTTCAAATACGTCGAAACTACTATTCTTGAAAAAGTAAAAGAAAAAGTTGTTTGTGCTTGGACGGGCCGAGTTAGACATTTCAGTTGCACTACATCCAACCGAGTTGAAATCGCACATGCAGCGTTGAAGAAATGGTTGGGTGATAGCAAGGGAGATTTGTGTAGGGAATGAGACACGGTGACCCAAATGCTCTAAAACCAACATAATGAAATTCAAACATTGTTCGGTCGGAGAAAGACGGTTGCGGAACACCGGTTTAAGGGAAAAATCTATACTCGCAATTGATTCACAACATATCCCGTGCGAGATTGAATTTTATTTTTCATGAGGCGAAGCGGGCGGAGACAACGGGTCCGAATAGTTCAAAATGTGAGTGTATGTTGCACCCTAAAATTTTCCCTCTTCATCTGCGCTATAATTAATCGAAGACATTTATTTCGTCGTTCGAAAATAAAAAAAAAACTATTAAAAAGTTCCATTGTTTGCAGATAGTTCAGTGCAAAAGTCTGTTTTTATGGTGAAAGTGTAAAATTCATAACTCTGGACTGGAAGGTCGCATGGGATTGGTTTCCACGTAATTGGGACTGTTTCATCATTCTCTACATCTTTCGTGTTCGGGCCGGAAGCCAATTCATTAAAGAAAGTAGCAGGAATTAATTGTTTATGAAATTTCGGCGGTGTCGTTCCACCGTCTCTCGGATATTTGAAAATTCATAACTTCTGTCTGCTAAGTTTGTATGAGGTGAGCCATATGCCAACAATTCTGTCTTGAGGTCTACTACATTTCATATGTTGGGGTCGACAATTGATTCTTTGAGGAAGGTCCCCGAATTTGCCATTTGCCCGAGGTTTTACAGTGGATTTAATAGGTTGTATCGTTACTTTTCGGACACTAAAAAATTCATAACTCAAATTTGGAACATGATATTGACGATGTTCCAGTGCCCAAAATTCCGTCTCGATGCCATCTTCATGCCGTCTTTGTTGCCCGAGAGGCAATTTTGACCAGAAGGCCTTCGAAAGTTGGATACACTGAAATATTTTGTGATGCGTTCCACCATATTCTCAATCTTGCAAAAATCATAACTCGATCGTTTTAATCGTATTGGGCTGATATTTTGACACAAGATCATATGTGTTATTATCTACAACTTTGTATTGAAGCCCAAGTCTGAACGGTACACCAAAGACCTTCGTTTTTGGTTTATTTTGCAAAATGAAGTGGCTGAACCGGAAAGGGAAATTCGAATTTAATAGTCGTTTCACGAGAAAATTCATAACTCGGTCGTTTCTTATCCGATTCAACTCATCTTCTTACAAGACGTCACCTACTCAGAGATATACAACTTTGTTTTGAAGTATGAGTCCGGATTCTGCTCCGATTAATATCAATTTTTGCGCGAAGACATGTCAGAGATTGGCACAGACACCTAACGCAGTGCTGTTTGTTTTTATGTCAACTGCTGAATATTAAAAAATTCATATCTCCTTTGTTTTTTATCCGATTGGGATCATTTTTTGGCACAAAGTTATTATTGATTTCAGTTACGTTTTTGCTTCTCGGTTCGGTCCCATATTTCGCACAAAGCCCACCTGTAAATTTTACTCGAACGTGTCGAGGTTTGACCGAATAAAATTCTGCACTATTTGTTTGGACTATTTTGAGGCCCATTAGTCCAACCCACTAACTTTGGCCCATACTATATATTCTCATTTGTCTCGTAATTCCCTCATAATTCACCAATCACCAAAAACCTCTAAAAACATTCTCTCACTCTCTCTGAAAGATCAAAATCCTCTTTCTCCCAATTCTCTCAATTGCTCTTCAATCTTCATCAAGTTCATCACAACTTCAACAATCTCCAACAACTTCTTCATCAATATTCAAGATCCAAGAACAAAACTCAAGATCTTCATCTCCCTCTCCAATTCGCGCTTTGATATCTCGTCTCTCAGATTTCTTTTCCGACCAACTCTTAGCTTCGACTCGCTAATTTGGACCTCTGAGTTTCTGTTGCTTACTTGCTGTTATTTACGAATTATATCCGTTTACTTTACTATGTATTTCCTTTCCCTCTCTTGGGATAAATAGACACGGATGACGACTCTATTTCTTGCGCCACTTTTGCGTTTGTACTTGGATGAAAATATCGGGAGCGACAGTGTACAATTAGAAAAACTTACGGGCTTCCATGTGCATGTCTAATTTCTAAAAAGATGGCGTTGAATTCCCCTTATTATCATGAATATGTTGATTCTTTGATCCTGGATTCACCTACACCAAAATTCAAGTGTCGTGTTAACAAAGGAGGACGCATTTCGAAACCTCTTGGCACGCCTCCGATTAAAAAACCCCGATGATCTACATTGATGAGATGCCACTATTTATGCATACACATATTGAAAATATAGTTGATGTGGGGACCGATGATAATTGTGGGTATCCGACCGTTGCCAGTTTATTCAGTAAAGGAGAAGAGAATCACACTCTTATTCGACGGACACTTATTTCAGAGTTGACATCGCAAAGGGACCTATACACCCGAATTTATGAGACAAAAGAAAAGTTTGATAAAATTCATGATGCCCTTGTTCCATCACTTACCGGTCACGCACCAGTTTTAAAGTGGATGTCCTTCCCTGAGATGGGTCATCTTATAGCAAGTGCGTACGACCGGGTGTGTGTTGATTTGACGAGATTTGGATTTTCAGAGATATTTTTTCCACTTCATAGTCACTCACCTTTAGACGCGTCTGGTCGCATCATTTTTATCAGGTATCTTAGATCGCGCCACTTTGTAAAAGTCTTTTTGAAAACGGGCGTCTTATTCCAGCTACGTCATGTGAGTGGATGGCACATCATACAAAAGAGGCGGGCAATTGTCCAGATCCTTTTTTTGAAAGAATGGTGTAGTTCGAAGAAATGATGAAGCAAGAGAGGGAAGAAAATAAAGAGAAGTCGGAGAATTCACCGGGTTGAGAATTAAGCGGAAAGGGTTCATTCAACGCATTCTAAATTATACCTGATCATTGTTTGTATGTATTGACCGGGTGTGTGACATTTTTTGTATGTATTGTCGTGACAAAAGTAAAACCAAATCGATTCAATACAAATATAATATATCTATATTTAATGTTGCTTACATTTCTCTATTCTGATTTAATTGTTTTAATTGGTTTGAGGATGAAAATGGACACAACGCAATGTTGTCTTTCTGTTTCTGCATAATTGGGAAGTGCATTTCCGAAATTTAATGCTTCAAGGCTTATTTCGGAATTGCATTTTTGAAACATACCATGATAGCAGGATTTCTTGGGTCCATATTACTCCAAAAAGCCTATAAATAATGCTTATATACATTTTCATCAACATCTCAAGCCACAATCAGAAATGACTCAAACCTACCCCCACCTTACTTTTGTGTACTTCAACATTGGTTACCCGATGATGCTTCAATTTAGATTCTCGCGCGACACGCCGTTCATAGAGTTGATTTTGACACTGACATCTCTCTTGCACTATCCAGAAAATCGGAAGATGGTCAAGCTTCGGTACCGTTCACCTTCACTGGACATCGAAGAAAACATCAAGTTCACCCCATTTGAGCTCAAGAACGACGACAATTTAAAGGTTATGTGGACAACTTTTTAACGATATTCTTCGAAGGGTTCGATCGAGTTGGATGTGAAACTTCAAAGATCGGGAGAAGACATTATCAAAATGTTGTGTCTTCCTCAACTACTTGTGTTTAAAAATATGTAAATTTAATTTTATGTTGAACTATCTTTAAAATTTTGATTATTTATGATAAATCAATGCTTTGTTATTTTGTTTTTGTGTTCTGCATCTGACCTTATTTCGGATTTACATATCCAAATACTTTTTTTTTCTTCTGAAAATGGGGTTATTTCGGAAGTGCACATCCGAAGTCACCTTATTTAAGAAAAGGGTGTCTTCGGATGTGCACATCCGAAATCACCTTTTTTTAAGAAAAAGATGCCTTCGAATGTGCACTTCCGTAATATAGGGGTATTTTAGAAATTTCACTGTGGATTTGTAAGAAGGTATATGGGTGTAAAAAGAAATTGCCATACTTTTATGCGTATTTGTAAGGTGCACAACTAAAATAATTCTCTAGCATGTACACGTTTCTTCTCTACCATTGGATTAATAGATTATTTTTCATATATCACTTATGTATATGAATAAAAGATGAATAGGCTTACCTATTCACTAGTTGAATCACCACCTTTAATTTGGATGGGTCTCTCAATTAGGTCGGTTTATAGGACCTTTGTCCACCCTGAAATAGTTTTTCATTGAGACCGGACCACTTAGACTCTCTGTTGAAGAAGTATGATTGTTGGGAAAATGCTTAGGAGAAAGAAAAAGTATTGTTGAGAAGCTGGGTGGGAATGGGTAACATTGGAAATACACAGATTTATTGCCTTTCGCATCACGAAAACAATGCTTTAAGGGAGGCTTTAGGTAGGAGAATAATGCACTTAGAGCACTTGAGTGCTATTACGAGATTGATGTTTCATCTTGACCTTTGTTTGTGGATTTTAGGTTTTTCTGAATGTTTTTTTATCGATCTTAAAGGCGTCTTGTGCCTAAAAATAAGGAAAACAAAATTGATTTTCTCCTTTTTGTCTTCTCGTACTTCCAAGTTCTATTAAGTTTCTTTCTCTCTTGGAATCTTGAAATAAACCATCTAGGTTCCAAATTCTTTGTTGCCATGTTCTTCATTCTAAAGAACATGTGAAACATTCAAGGTACCTATTTCTCACCCTTTCGTTTCTTTTTTAATTAGCTTTTTAGTTAAGGCCGACATAACAAATTATATATCATATTCATAGATTTAAGTAGGCGTGTAATCAGATTGATTAGGACCGATTTTTGGTCAAAAAAAGGTTCGAATCGATGATATCTTCATCAGTTTGGTTTGATTCAGTTTATAACATTTTTAAAAAAGGAACCAAACCAAAATAAACCAATTTGGTTAGGTTAATCAGTTTACATATTTTTTCTCCAAATATTATATTCATCAGGATATTCTTCACTATCGTGTTTTTCATTGTATTTTATGGTATTATTTTTAAAATAATACATTTCATATAATTTATTTCATGTTTTATTTTTTCAAACAAATTACAAGTTGCTCTTAATCCATAAGAAACAATGACATGATTTCCATTGCATTATAAAAATAAGTTCACTATCAAATTCAAAAGTTAACACTTGGCATTAAAATGTTGAAAAGAGATTTGAAAGCTTAACAAATATAACACAATAAAACACACATTAATTAACATGTTTCACATCTCAACCACATATTAAAACTATTTTGTAACAAGACTAAAAGGGATTTTGTTGAAAAAGAAGAAACATAAAAGGTAAAAAAAAATGAAAATTAACAAAGAGAACTTGAACACGAAGAAGACGACCATAAAGAGAACTCTAAGAAAGCAAGATTTTTGTGACTTATTGTTTCTACTTTCTATGTTTTGAAGTTTGGTTCTAGATGTGTGTTTTGCTTAAAGGAATGAAGTATAAATAAAGATGTAGAACAATTAAAACACAAAGAAAATAAGAGAAAATAGTAAAAATATCAAATGATAAAATAAAAACATGGAAACAATATATTCATAAAATCAGAAATAATTCAAAGTATTTTTGGTATTTTTTTCATAATTTTTGGATTGAAAATGAAAGAGTTACGAATTTTTGAAGTTAAAATAAAATAAAATAAAATAAAATCACAAAGTGTATGAGGCGTTGGATGGAGAGCTCATTAACTGACATGACAGATCCAATGGTTATAAGACAAACGCACATCGTAAACCTCATTCAATTAACTGACTTGACAGATCCAATGGCTCTAAGATACACGCACGTGGAAACATTTCATTTGACACATTTTCATTGGTCGAAGATGACATGTAGGTCATATTCAACCTCAAACCCAGAACTTTCAAAGGACTTCTGCAGAAATCGTGAATCAATCAAACCGTAAAATTAGACGCTCATAGTTGTATCATTGAACTCGTCTTATCAAGACGGTCTCAACCATATCCTCACAAAACATTTATTCAAACCACAACTCATTCGTATTGGAAAAAACCATAAGAAGTTTGAGAATGCTTTTTTAAAATACGAATAATTAATGCATCTGTTCATCAAAATTGAACATCCAGAAAGTATCACCAAGTTAAAAGCTACATTATGGTGTCAAGAATGAAGCAAATATATCTCTCAAACTACCTATTCGAAGTAAGGTGAAAGAGCTCTTAAACTTGACTTGGCCTGAGCAGATTAGGGCACGATTTGCTATGGTTTCAATTGTTTTAGCTTCAATGAAGATCAAGGAAGGTTTATGAATAAAAAATTTGGAGCTAGAAGCTTTGGAAATATGAAATTAGTTTTTGAATTTTGGAGATCGAATGGTGAGTTCTGCAGAGCTTATTTGGCTATCAAAGCTTGCCAAATGAATGAGGGAAGATCTCTATTTGTAGATGGAATGAAATTAAATGCTGAGGTGTGGCGAATGATGAGCTTTTGATCCAAATTGAAATTGAATGCTGTTGTATTTTATAAAAGCAATTGTAATTTGTACTTTAAAACTAGGACACATTGTATTGCAAAAAGCTAAAAACAAACGCAAATGCTCGATAAAATTATATGATGACAGTCATTCATCGGTAACTAGGAAACACTATTAGATTCAAGGCATGTACATTAATGATTCATAGAGATTAAATTGATTAAAAAGTTGGCGTTTCTTTATTCACCGTCTTTCAAAGAGAATATGTCCCCCTTATTATTGGAGTTTACAATTATAAAGCATCTACAATATAAGAAAGTTAGATGCTCTGGAAAAGACCTAACTGCCCCTTTGCTTTGTTAGAGAGCCACGTGGCTACCTCCTTTGCATTTCTTTGCTTCTTTCTTTTGCTATCTGTCTCTCATTCCTTTTCCTATCTATCTCTCCCTCTTTCTCTCATTTTTGTTATCTCTTTCTCTCTCTCACGTATCTGTTTTTCTTCCCCCTCTTCCTCTTCTTCTTCATTCACTCTCTTCTCCCTCCTTCTCTTCTTCCTCGAAACGAAAGGCTACAGTGGTGCGAACAGGGGAGAAGATGACGAAAGGATAATCTGGCGACGATGTCGGATTCGTAACGAACATGTGGTGGTCGGCCACTGTTTATGCAATTTGAAGGTAATGTTTTATACCTTCACTCCAAATTGCTTCTGATATATTATGCTCTTCCTCTTCATCTTTTTTTCCAGATCCAACACTTTTGTGGCTTAGGTTTTCTAGATCCAACACTTTCGTGGCTTAGTTTTTCTAGATCCAACACTTCCGTGGCTTAGGGTTTCCAGATCCAACACTTTTATGACTTAGGGTTTGCGGATCCAACGCTTTCTGTTTTTTCTGTATAGGATGCAATAAGTGGTGGTGGTTGCGTATCCTTCAACGATTGTCGACATCAACGACCCAAAGGAGTTATGGAAAAATCGTCGTTAAAGTACACCACAAATGGAAAGTGACAACAACAACCAAAGAGCATTTTGAACGGGTGGTATTCGACAAGAACGTGAGTTTGTTATTTCCTGAAGAACTATTATTTTGACTCTGTTTTCGAACATCGATTGCAGGTGCAGAAATGTGGTACCGGTTTGGATTCGTGGAGCAGGTTCGTTATGGTTGTTGATAAACACATTTGGATTATAGCAACAACTATCTCTTTGTAGTGTTACTTAAATTTTATTACACGCAAATTAATTTACCAGGTTGTTCTCTATATTTGAATTTTACTATTAGGAACTGTAGGCAATACAAAAATCTGTCACCCAACCGAGTTTGATTCTTATCTCTGCATTCACACCGGCATCCAGGTAAAATCTACTTGACTAATATAATTATCTTTTCCATAGCCTGTCTATTTTAAGATTTTGAGACTGGAAATTGATTTTGGGGGTGTTCTCAACATGTTCGATTTAATTTCTCATTCAAGGAGTAAGTAATTATTGAAGTTTTATGATGTTTACTAATCATTTATAATTAACATATATATTATTATGGTTCCATCTGTGTGACAATGATCGTTAGTGGCGACGGTCACGCCATCATCATCATTGGAAACCGAAATGGTAAAGATGGCAATAGCAGTAGGAGAGAGTTCTTGAAATGGAGGTGGAGTCAACTCACCACAATTTAATTTTCTCCATTGGCAAGTTAATCCGCATGGATATTGAGCACTCTCTTTGTATAATCGATGGTCTGAAAAGTTCCAATACGATAGCAAGATGAAACCATTTTCCCGTGTGATCATTTACGTCAAGAATTTGTTGTACGCTTCGATTCTTCACTAGATATTGTGTTGGTATTCATTGAGGACTAATGAATTGTTTGAATATTGGTACTAATATTTTTTGTTGCAAGCAGGTTCATGTTGGAGTGATTGGCTCATTGACAGAATTCTCCAATGTCGGTTTGTCAAAATTCTGATATGCTATAGCAGTATAGTGTTGCTATAGCTTCTATTTAACACCAATGCTTTTAGTATAACAAAAGCAAATGTTCACGGTCGTTAGTTTATATAGCCAGGAATGATTTTTTTTCACTGAACTGAGGTTGGAAAGCCAAAAATATGCAGTTGCTGTATTGGCCTATGCTTAAACTGATGGGAAAATTTGCAAGCCGTTTAATCCATTAAGGAAAAGATATATAATTATTAACTTGCTTATTTTGAATGACTAATTAGTGAAGTTTGATTTTCCAATTGATTAGGTTCCTATTGCTAACTCTGTTGCACTTTTTGAAGTTGTGTGTCTGTATTATTGATTCATTGATAACTTTCCAAAAATGTGAATCAAAGGGTCCAATCACTATGATAATTTTCGGTGCCTATAATGTATGATTAAGCAAATTCTCTTAATCAAATTTTCGGTGCTTACATGGCAGCAGTTCATAGCAAGAAATATTATATTAAATAGCATAGGCCCATCAAACTTGCAGCCATGTTTTTGTTTATCCTAGTACGAGTTTCGTTTTAGATGATCTGTTAAACTCATGGAATAATGCTCATTCTGTTATGGAGTTCTTCTACTTTAAACTGAATCACTTTCCACACTATGACAACTATGATTAGTGCAGATGTTCTCAGATAGTTTATGAGGTAACTATGTTTATCTATATATTGTCTTAGATCCTAAATGTTGTGGCTCTGCATCAGCGATTTTTCTATCAAAAATTTGTGGAAGTTTCATGATATACTACTACTTAAAAGTGACAGGTCGCCCGACTGCTAAACTAAAATATTGGGACTGCTGATGCTAAACTAAAATATATGTCACCACGCTTTTGGAACGAAATCAATCCATTTTGCAAGGTCAATGTTGTTGAATATTGTAATGTATACTTGCAGGAAATCCTTATTATTTTAATTTAAATCCATTTTTAACCCTTATAATTTATTTTAATTTAAAATAAAATAATTATATATTAAATATCTTTTATGTCATTTTACATTTATAAGTTAATTAAACCGCTAATTTTACCAAACACTTCAATGAACTTATAAGTTATCAGTCTCAACCATTCGCTATAAGATATAAGTCACCAGTCATCAGCCATCGGTCATAAACTATAAGCTATCAGCTAGCTTATAAGTCTACCGTTATTTTTACCAAACAGACCCTTTATGCTTTCTCACACGTGGTGTATTACTTTACCGTAATGTATTTGAAATAATTATTTTAGAGATCATTTTTGTTTAACTAACTACTTGTTAGTTTTGATAAATTATGCACATTATCCATCCTCTTTGTTTGTTTTCTCAATAAAGAATTTTATTTAAAAACTATTATGTTTTATTTAAAATTATTATAATAGTAAAAGAAAAAAACAAGAAGTTTATAACGGAACCATATATATCAAAAAATATTGAACAAAAGCTTAATTTATTTTCATTAAGAGATATTAAGATATTTTATTAAAATAAGACAATCTTTGTTTTCATATTTTTACTCTGTAATCTGATTAACGATAAGTTTTTTTAAACATAAATATAAAATATTGTTTCACTTGATTGAACTCAACCTTTTTCTTTAACAATATTTCAATATATAATATTTGAATTTACACCATTAATCGATTTCGTACATGATGAAGTACCGAAATAAGTTTTTTGCATGGATGTTTATTGCAATTAATTCTAATTACTACTCTTCATAGGTGTTTGTCGTTTATACATACATATTAAAAAATAATGGATAAACAAACCTAAGTAAATAATCCCTAGAAGATAAACAAACCTAAATGAAGGAAAGGTTATTAATATAAAAAGAAGAAACTACTTAAATGATAAGAGTTGTTTTTAAAAAACATTCAAAATTCTAACTCAAAAACGGAAAAAATTGTTTTTACATTGAAAACGACTAACGTGTAATTGTGAATGTGACTAGGCATTTCGATTGACCTTCTTATTATTATCTTGTGATCCAATTACCAATTGCAATTGCGCGCATATTCAATAGATAATCACAAAAAACTTTGGTTTCTACATGCAAGAAAGTTTCTTCTTAAAGATGACCAGGTTTCAATCGTCATCGATTTGAAGATCGTTTTCTTCCTTGTTGTTCGGGTGTTTGGCGAGAGTGACCTGAACAGAACCATGAACATGAGAGTGAACCATGAACATGATCATCGTTAGATAAACTTTGTAAGTCAAATGGATTCATGCTAGAATTGTGAATGTAAGAACTTTTCTAATGGTGTTTCAAACACTGAAAAAAATGTCTTAGAGTCAACGCGCACAAATACGTAGAGTAATTAAATTTATATTTGACTTTGCATAAGATAGATAAAAATTCGAATGTAGGGAAGATGAAAATATGAAATTTTCTATGATGAGGATAAGTTTATGATTTTGTGTGATTTTCTGAATCTGAAATGACTAATTTATATGTGAAGTAGTGTTGCTTCATAAGGTTGTGACCCTTGATGAAACACTCTTTCGGCAACACTTCACACTGAATGTTGCAAATTTTCACATTTTACCTACTATTGAAACACTTCACAAAGTGTTGTCATTTCGAATTCAAGTGCCGCTTACAAGCCGCCACTAGCGCCTCTTTGTCCACGCTCTCGGTCCCCGAGCCGACGACACCGGTGAGGGGGAGTGTGGACGTGACAAATGGCGTAAGATTCGAGACCACCACACTTGCCAATGTAGCACTTTATCCTCTTTATATCCTTTGTTGAGTTAATGAATGTATGTCTTTATAAGGACTATTAAAGTGAATTGAACTTTCTATGCGAAACCATTTTTCATGCGTTGAATGTTCATTTACTCTCTTGTAATTTTCTTGTCATTTAGAATACACCAATGGTCATTAGTAATTTTTATTAATTATAACAATCTCCCACCTGTTTTAATAATGACAAGACCAATTTCAAAAAAGGAAACAAAAAATGTTAATACAGTTAATTAACTTTCGATTTGAACTTAACCATAGTAAAAAAATACAAAATCAAATAGAAATTTTAGATAAAAATGCTTTGAACCTGTTATTCCTTGTGATTAGATCGGCGTTACCTTACACACACTCTTTAATACTTCTTCGCCTACATCTCTCCTAAGCACTATTTATAACCATGTGCTTTTCTTGTTTCGTGAATTTATTTGTGAGAGAAACTCTAATTCTCACTTTGAGACAAGTCATCTCGAAATACATATTCTCAATATTAAACTTTATTAAGAGTTTGCAAAACTCAACCCTCCAAATGCAATAATCAACATTATTACATAATGTTACACAAACATCCAAATCAACGGCTTGTTATTACCCATTGGATTTTGAGGTTAATGTTTTATTAATGTTAGATTGGGTTGTTTTTGTTGTTAAAATTTTACTCACGGAGTTTCAATCTCATACCTCTTAAGGCAATCGTGCTCTAGTAAATGGATTAGCCAAATTATAGCTTGAGCGCAATTATGTGAGTGAAATGATTCCATCCTTAATCAGTTTTCTCACGAAGGAATGTCTAAGACTTATATGTTTAGACTTTTTATTATACACTTTATTGTATGCTCTAGTTAAAGTGGCTTGACGATCGCAATGTATCAACACCTTTGAAACATTGTCTTAGCCAATGGAACTTCTAACAGAAGGTCCCTCGATCATTCAGCTTCTTGACTAGTAGAAGCAATGTAACACCCCATATTTTCTAATTTTAATTTAATCGGAAATTAAATTATTATTTAGAATTATTTGGTATTTTCGTTGAACTAATTTGAAGAATTATGGAGTATGGGTCTTTGGCCCAAGTGAGGTATTTAGTAATGAGGGGGTGTTAAATGTTGAGCCCATTACTAAATTATGCCATGTTTTAATAAAACAAGAAAATAAGAGGAAATTGAGAAATAGAGGAAGAAGACCTAAGAGGAAGAGAAGAAGAACTCATGGGCAAAAGCTATTTTCGCAACCCTTTGGCAGCCTTCACAAATCATGTCATAACTTTCTGCTCGTAACTCCAAATCAGGTAATTCTTGAAGATTCGGATTCTACACGAAATTTCCTTCGATTTGATATATTAATTCGTGTCAGGGAAGTTCTCGGTGAGGTAGATAAGCGGGTTTGAAGATTGGAGATTCTTGCTGAAAGTGATGAAAAGAGGCATACGGGTTTGATGGAGAAGAAGGAGAAAAGTCCAGATTCTTGGCTAAGGTAAGGGGGGACTCTTCCGGTTAATTTCTATTATGTGATTATGGGTAATAGGACGGATTAATGTATGATTCGATTCGATTGGGTATATTGGGATTTGATATTGTTAGGTATGTTATGATTTGGGATAATTGATGAATTGGTATAGATTGTTGGTTATTGATGTGTTGTTTTGATGTATAATGATGTGTGATGAGAAATTCAATGTTTGTATGTCTGTATATGATGTCTGGAATCGTTTTTGGGTGAAAAGGGTATGAAATCGCAGGTCTGTCGCAGACCTGAGAATTGGTGAAATCGCAGGTCCGCTGAGCGGAGGTCCCAACGTAGTTTGCTTCTGTTGGGCGTCGCTAGAGGTCCACTGAGCGGGGGTCTGAAGGATTCGTTTCTGTCGGGCTTCGCTGAGCGAACTTTGCTGTGTTGAATTTTTCTAAAACTTCAAAATAACATATCTTTTGATCCGTGTATCCTTTCTTGGTGCCGTTTGGGGTGTTATGAAGCAAATTAAATATTTTATATGATGAATTGGTGAGATGGGCGGTGACCCGAATTATTTTTAAAAGATTATTTAATTGCTTCGTTGATATACATTGTGTGTATGTGGAATTGTGTAAACATGACAATGTTTTCGTGGGACGATGGAATGAACTGTTATTATTATTAATGTGATGATTATATGTTATATGTGGACATGTATGATTGAATGTAACATTGTGTGCATATGTTTTTGAATGTGACAATGTGTCGATGCGGTGATAGATTTATTGTGACTATTATCATGATTGTTGTGATAATATGACGGTGATGATTGAATGATATATTTGATGTAAATATATGTGAATAATTGAATGATTGTGCAGCGTGTACATACTTATTCGGTGATGAAAATGGTGAGTTATGATGAGACGGTGCGGTGCATCGGATCGGTGATGTTTTTAAGTATGGTATATGTGTACATTCATTCATATGCATTTGATGATGGACCCCGGTGATGTTTGGATCACTGGTGGACATATTTCCCATTGTGCGGAAATTGTGTCGGTGGGCCGTATCTCGATGAGGCGTAGATCGGTTAGGTGGATTGATTCCACGGTTTATTGGTACCACATGCATAGTGTCAGTTGGTCATATGCATCTTTGTCATAACATGATTGAATTGAATTTCAGTGTTATGTTTGGTGTCGTATTTGTTGTAATTGTTGTATTTGTGTGTGATTGATGAATGATCATTGAATATCTGAATATATGACAAATTGGGTGAATGATATATTATGATGTTTTGTTGCTTATGAATGCATAATATTGATTAACTGAGAATGAGACTCACCCTTACATGTTGTCATTTTCAGATTGAGGAGTAGCGGCATTAGTGCTTGGTGAGGATGACTCATAGAGTTTATCCGTTTATATTGGGTCGTGTCGGTCATGCTCTGATCTGTAACACTGGGGAACGATAGTTATAGAGTTTTATGAAATTAATCTACTTTATTGGTGTTGGATTATGATTCCATTGGATGTATTTGATAATGTTTCTTATTCCGCTGTGATAAACATAATTTCGATTTGGTGAACCGTTTCCTAATGAAGCATGACTTGACCATGATGGGTTTATTTATTTTATATAATTGTGGCACCCTTGTGTTTATGTTTTACTCTGATATAATTGTTTAAAAATTGCCGCGGGGGTTTAGAAGGGTGTTACAAGCAACATCCATGAACTCTAATTCCATGGTTAAGAGAGTGATACACATTTATTTTTTGCTCTTCTAAGAACCTCGAGCTAGTGTAAATATTCATCCAGTTGTAGATTTATGATCTCCACTCGATATCAAACTCGCTTAAGTATATCCTTCAAGTATGACAGGAAACCTACCATAATAAAGGCCAAGATTTTTAGTTTTCAAAATATAACCAAAAATCCTTGGGATAGCCTTCTAATGCTTATCATTTGGATTGCTAGTAATTCCACTCATTTTACTAACTAGAAATGTTATGTTTGATCTGGTACATTGTATCAAATACATTATACAACCAATTGCACTTGCATATTACAACTGAGCCTCATCTCTTTCATCATTATTTTGAAGTTTGACACTAGGATCAAATCGAGTGTTTACTTCCTTAAAACATATTTGTTTGAACTTATCAAGCATTTTTTTAACGTAGTGTGTTTAACTAAGTTCATAACCTTCATTATTTCTCTTTCCTTTGATCCTCATTCTTACCCAACATAAGTGCCTACTTCATATAAAGAAGTTGATAGAGATAATGTTAAGGATCGTGAAGAAGGTATATGGTAAAGTGGAGCCTTTCTTTAAAAGTGGAGCATTACGTTTTCTTTTTATTTTTTTTTAGGTGGAGCCTTTCTTTTTATTTTATTTTTTATTTAAAAATTAAATGATCTATTCCTTCGGTTACAATACTAATCGAGGGGTTTGATATACATATTTAACTATAAAAGCATACGTTCATTAAGTTTACCCTTCTTCTTTTTTTAAAATTTATTTTTAAAAAAATATCATATATTCCCTCAATTGTCATAAATGACATTAATGAAAACTAATTCAGAAGACATGCTTTGAGACCCCACAACTGTAGTTTATATTTTTATTTCTGTAAAAGTGACGTCTTTGTTTTTATTTTATTTTTTATTTAAAAATTAAATGATCTATTCCTTTGGTTACACTACTAACTGAGGGGATTGATACTCGGATTTAACTATAAAATCATTTGTTCATAAAGTTTTTCCAAAATCTAACTCATATACAACCGCTCCAAAATCATAAACATCATTCTTTGAGATGGATTGCAAGACAGAAAAATCTTAAAGTTTTCTAAACTAGTTAAGAAATCTTTCATGGTTGTATGTTATTATTCTTCCATACATGCATTGGAAAATATAATTTTACCAACCTTAAACACAATATATTTATGTTCTTGCAATTTATTTCACATAATATTATTGTTGTCGTTGTTGTAGTTTTTTTTTTTGAGTAAGCAAGTTGTATTAAAAAGAGAACTAAGGGTTCTCAACACCTGTTTACATCAAAGAAGGGGGAGACAACCCCGCCAAAAAAAAACCCCAAGAAATTACAAACCGATTTGTTACTACGAAATAGATAACAAAGGATCTTTGTTAAATTCGTAGAAACTACAAATAGGATGTGTAATATCTCCTATAAAAGCCCACTTCCATACCAAAAACTTGATGCTCCAAATAGTATTATCCACATTCCACACTTCATTAAGAAAACAAACCCCATTTCTATAAAGCCAAAGGGTCCATAAAGTTTCTAACCAAACTACTCCTAGTTTACCTTCTTTAACTTTCTTTTTTTTTTTACAAAAGGATAACCAATCCATAAAACCACTCAAGCAATCTTCCTCCACCCCTCCATACGGTTTACCAATCCACATAGCCATTGAACACCAAACCGCCTTAACCGAAGAGCAAGTAAAGAAAGAATGCTTCCGACTTTCTGGATCAACACCACAAAAAACACACTTGGAATTTTCTACCGTAAATATAATGCCTCTATGAAGGAGTAAATCCTTTGTTGGAAGCCTATTCACAAGGAGTCTCCAACCAAACGCCTTAATTTTGAACGGAACTTCCGATTTCCACACCAAGCTTAAAGCCCCATCATATTTATTAAAAGGACCATATGGAATACGAGAACCGACATAAAACTTATAACAAGAAGCCACAGAGAAAACTCCGTCCGATTTGGCTCTCCACACCGTCTCATCACCATCCTCATTACAAGGCCCACGGCCCTCCAACAAAACACCCAAGGAATCCATCTCCGACTCAAGGTTATGCTCGGCTAAAACCAACGGATTAATCCCTAAATTCCCCCAAGACCAAACCCCATTCATCCAACCTCCCATTCCCGCCACCGCCACCTTCTTAAATCAAGAAATCTCATATAAATTCGGAAAATCCTTCTTTAAACAAAAAGAGTCCAACCACGACGCTTCCCAAAACGGAGTAGAAAACCCATTCCCAATTTTAAAACGACAATAAGACTCCATAGGATCTCTACTCCCACTCTTCCCAAAAAACCCAATAACCATCAAATCCCTCCACCAATAAGAATCAATAGGAGAAAAAAAAGATGAAGAGGATGTAGAAAAAGAAAGTGTACCTCCACAAAAAGTCTTCATGATTAAGTCGCCATATCGCGCTTTCAACAATTTATACCAAAGAACATCCTCTCCTTTAAGAATTCTCCACCTCCATTTATTTAAAAGTGCTAAATTAAAATCCACGATATTTTTAATGCCAAGACCCCCCTTTTCCACCGGTAAACAAACATTCTTCCAACTAACCCAATTGATCCTCCTCTTACCCCCCTGTTGTTGTTGTTGTTGTTTCCACATCTTGCAATTACTTTGTTATATTTTGGAATAACTTTCCAATACTGTCAGCCAAAGAAAACATTCTATAATTTATTGTTTTCCTAAATTAACAATATTGAAAAATTTATTCTTAATCATGCGATAATATATTGCAAGTAATGTTGTTTCACAAAACAAGATCTTGAATTTTTTTTGTTTTGAATATAGTCATTTGATTGAATATTTCTACACGCAGAAATTGGTGAATGCTAAAAAATTGAAAGAAAAAATAACAATAGATGTTATTTTCAATTTTTTTTCTATTCACCATTTTTTAATAGAACTAAGTTATTACCTCGATGGATTTAGACAAAAGGGAAAAATGACACAATTTTATCCATAGCGAATCTTTGTCGTTTATTTATAAAGTAGGGTTAAATACATTTTTAATCCCTATAAATATGCGACCCTGCAATTTTAGTGCCTCTAAAATTTTTCTTCAATAAATGATCCTTGCAAACTTTTTCGTCTCCAATATTGGTCCCCCCGTTAGTTTCCACTAATGGAGGTTGGCGTGGCACGCCATGTGGAAGACAACTTGGTAAAAATATAAAAAATATTTGAAATTGCGGAGATTTTAAACCTACTCTAAACTAACCCAGGAAAAAAATGGTTCTGACAACACATAAGTTCAGAACTTTTCTCGAAGAAACTATGCAAGGCATAAGTAATATCCATTGATAGATGTTGATACATACAAGTTACTGTAAAACCATCCCTGGAGATTATATTAAAGATGTTGATAATGTTGAATTTTATAGTCATCCCCCATTTGTTTGTCAATTGTATCATTTTCAGATTTTCGAAAATTGTGAAACCTCAACTCTGCCATTAACTTGTTGTAAGTGCTTTAATAATTTTAAAGGGATGGCATCCTCCCAATCTCGACCAGTACATTCCACTGAGCCGGAGGACCAGCAGTTTGTTTCCAGTGCACCTGATAACTTAACTTATGCCATTGACAGGCCCAGTTCTCCTTGTATTGATGCTACAAATAGTCCCGTAATGAGCGATATTAAGCAAACCTGTTATCCAACCAATGATGAAAGGCCAAACATGCACCCAGAAAAGGAGGGCAAGGGAACACTATGCTATGAACCTCCTATAAGTATCCAATGTTCCGTTCAAAGTAGTTAGAGGTGAACGACATGGAAATCATATAAGAAGATGTTTCTAACAATCATGACATACCTAATAAAATTTGCTTATCTAGAAAGTTCAAACTAAATTAGAGGTATCGTCTCACTTTTCTTTTCTTAAACCTTGCCACTAAACATATCACTCTTTCGTTATTAGAATTTTGTGTTGGCTATGACATTGTTCGTGCAACTTGGAGTAATTACAATTCCCAACAATCATAGTATATATATATATATATATATATATATATATATATATATATATATATATATATATATATATATATATATATATATATATATATATATATATATATATATTATATATATATATATATACATATATACATATATATATACATATATATATATATATATATATATATATATATATATATATATATATATATATATATATATATATATATATATATATATATATATATATATATATATATATATGAAGAATTTGCCAATGATAAGAAGACCTATGAGGCCAGCATTATCAATTGGATTGCAACTTATGTCACTCTGAACCAAATGAAAAATTCACAAAATGTAGTTAAGCTACTGTTAGCCAACATAATCCATCTTTTTTTCCTTGTCAAATGTATCCATTTGTTAAAGGGAGTAATGTTAGAATAACACGAGAGGGAGAATTTATTTATTAGAACTCTAACATGAGTTTTAGAAAAATCATGTACGTTATTAGAAACTAACTGATTTCTTCAAAATCCATTTTGAGGTTCTTAAGCACAAAACACTTTTGTGTTAACCAAATAATGGAAGAGAATGATTAATTGATAAGTTAATTACTAGTTTCATTAATTGCAAGACAATATAGGTTTTGTATTTGTTTTTTGTTTCAAGAACTGTTTTTATTTAGTTTTTTCTTTTTCTATGAAGATTATTCGCAACGTGTTCGACAAAAGTTCATAGTGAAGATTTTTTTTTGGGTTAGTGTAGAGGAGGTTTAAAACACCGCAATTTCAAATGTTTTTAGATATTTGTCAAGCTGTCTTCACTACAAAAAAAGGGCTCCCCAGCGACACATATTAGCGACGTGGAAGTCACGTGGGTAATTATTGCCTCTAGAGACGTGACAACCACGTCGCAACATGTTTTTAAAATTAAAATAACTTTATAAACATAAAGTAATGAGGTGTCAGACGTTGGGTTACGTGAAAAATGTTGCGACGTGGGTAACACGTCGCTACATTAAATGTATAAATTAAATTTTAAAAAGCAATAACGTTCACATGGGTGGGGGAGATTGGGGGAGATTCAAATTTTAAAAAAATTAAGTTGTGACGTTGTAAACACGTCGCAACATTTATAACGTTCCCAAGACTTGACTAGGTGACAGCATTTATGGCAGAGACATTAATTACATATTACCGTTTGCTTGTTGCGACGTGTTTACAACGTGGCAACTAGCGAAGTTTACTTCACGTCGCTACTTTGATTATTTATGAGAGCAATTCACTTCACTCCCCCCACCTTCGTTGCAGATCCAAACCTCTGAAAGAAAAACCAGTTTCACTTCTCCCCCAAAACCAAAACCAAAACGAAATTCAATCTCCCAAAATCCAACTGCATCAATCCAAATATTTTTTGATATCAAAGGTAATTAAGAGGTTGAATTAGTATTATGTTATAATTTTATTCTTTATTCTGTTATTAACTTTTGATTTTTTTTGGTATAGTTTTAGTAGATTGAAGAAGGAGGAGAGTAGATTGAAGAAGGAGGAGTAGATTGAAGAAGAGGTAAGTAAAAAAAATATATTTTTAATAATGATTTTTGGGTTAGATATATGGTATAGATTTTTGGTATAGATTTATAATGTGATTTTTTTTACTAGATTTATTAAGATAATATGTATGTGTTATAGAATTTTTTAGTAGATTTATTAAGATATTTATGTGTTTGTATAGATTTATAATGTGTTTTTATAAATTGTAAAATTATTAGAAAAAAATTGATATATTAAAATTGTTATAATGTGTTTTAAAAAAATTATTAGTAACGTACCAGAGACTAGCAACTCTCATGCTTCAAGTAGTCGGCCGCCTGTGGAATATGAGGAAAACTTTAATCTGATTGGTGACATGGTTGAGGATGCTTTTGGTGTGAACGTGACTTATGATGAGCCTGAAGATTTTGGTGGGGAAGAGATGCCGAATGAGGAAGCGCAGAAATTTTATCAGTTGTTGAATGAGATGAATACGCCGTTGTTTGATGGATCGTCTGACTCAAAGTTATCAATGTGTGTGACGGTTTATGCAAGGAGGTGGAAATTACAGTAATGCTCCTCCTCAAGAGCCGGAGGATGACGGGGTGGCTGATGATTTTAATCCGGATAATTATTTTCCGGATGATGCCTCTTGAAAACATTTTGTATTTTATTTATTTTTAATTCATTTTTATGTAAAATATTCTACATTTTAATTCATTAAAGTATTAGTTTTAAATTTTTAGTTTTAATTAATTGAATTTATTATATAATGTTTATTATATGAATTTATTTTATACAAATTTATTATATAAATTAGTTTTTATAGATTTTAATATATAAATTTTATTTTATAGGTTTTATTATATAAATTTTATTTTATAAATTTTATTATATAAATTTTATTATATATATTTTATTATATATATTTTATTATATATATTTTATTATATATTAATTAATTATAAAAAATATATAAAACAAAACAAATCTAGCGTGAATTAATTTTTAAAAAAAAAAGCATTTAATGTAGCGATGTGGTATACACGTCGCTACATTGGTCAACAAACACACTGTCCCACACCTGCCACGCCTGCTGTGTGTGCAGATAGATGTTCCCCATGCAACCCTGTTGCGACGTGGGAGGCACGTCGCTACTTTCTGACGTTGTCTCCACGTCGCTACAAGTTGCCACTTTGGCTCCTGCGACGTATTCACTCACATCGCTACTTTTTTGTTGCCACGTGATATTCCATGTTGCGTTGTGCTGATCACGTCGCTGCAGAGGACTTTTTTTGTAGTGCTTCCACGTGGCGTGCCACGTCAGCCTTTGTCAGTGGAAACTAATGGGAGAGACCAATATTGAGGACGGAAAAGTTTGCGAGGCCCATTTTTTGAAAGAAAATTTTTTAGGGACTAAAATTGCAGGGTCGCATATTTATAGGGACCCCTGACATATTTAACCCTATAAAGTAACAATGTTGAAGATATTGTCAACACATCGATTCAGAAGAAATCCTCTACATCCAATCAAAACATAAACACCACAACTCTATATCTTAGACACTACATTACAAAACTCGAACATTGATAAAAAATTTCGATTTAAAATAGTGAAACTTAAATTAGTTTAGGAATAATCTCGGGGATGATTGCAAGAGTAGAAAATTTTGTGCAAGGTTGGTGTTCTTATATATTCTCTTATCTTGTAACTAACTATTTATTTTATTTACCTAATATTTTTTCTATTTTATATCAGAAACAAATGCATGTAATTGAGAATATAATGCATGCAAAAACTATTGAATTTAAAAAACAATGGATATACAACAGAACAAGCATTTGTTCTTTTGCAAAATTGACAGTGACAATAATTAATCAGATTTAAAATTTGTCAAAATTTTGTACTTGAAAATTAAAGCAAAAACAATGTAAAGTAAGATATATATATATATATATATATATATATATATATATATATATATATATATATATATATATATATATATATATATAACAAAATTTTAGTTGATATATTTTTTTGGATATTTTAGAAACGTAGAGGTAAAGTAGCATGTTTTCAAAAAATACAAATATGTAATTGTTATGGATCAAAAAATACGAACATGTAGTTGTTAGGAATCCACCTTTCCCCTCGGTTGCAAATAGACCGAAGGAAAAATGGCGGCTTTCCACGACATTCTTCGTTACTTCGGCTAAAAAACCGAGATAATAACTCTTTCTAAAACCAACGTAAAATATATTATCCATAGAAGTAAAATATCTGCTTCTATAAGTTGAAATGATGTTTGAGTTTTTCTTAAGAAATAAAAATCGTTTGAGTTAGTAAGAGAAACATTATAAGTTTGACGACAAAACAAATTAAAAGTAGCGGATATCAAACTTTAACCTCCTTCTTAAATTCCTCCTTCAATAAGTCTTTTACATTACAAGCCAAAGAAAACCAAAGATATATATAAAAATATAATATAATAGGCCATTCGTAGTGTAATAAAAAGCAACTGTTTATTTTTAACAAAGAAGCTTGGAAACTTTATTTTCCACTCCCATATTATGCATTCTTTATCACCTTAGCAAGGCAATTATCTGTGGGCTTGGGTGATGGTAAACTAGTAATAGGACATTTTGGATTTACTAGCTCAAGCCTGTACAAAACAGATTAATTAGTAAAGAATAATTAAATTAACTAAATAAACTGAAAGTATATATATATATATATATATATATATATATATATATATATATATATATATAATTTCAGATAATTTATTTTAGTAATAAAAAAAGTTAAAAGGATTTCTTACTTATAATTAAGAAGGAAATAATGTAGAAATATAGAAATTTCAATTTTAGCCAAATCACTTCCAGGACAATATCTACTTCCAGCTCCAAAAGGAAGGAAGCTTCCAACTTTAGTATTGTGATCCTGCAACATGTAATATAAAAAAATCACTAATATACAAATAATATTATTTTGTTGTTTAAATATAAATTATGATATTATAATACAACTCACATTCCATCTAGATGGATTGAATTGTTCTGGATTTGGATAATATGTAGGATTCATATGTATAGCTCTTATCCAAGTTAACACTTTCCATCCTTTCGGTATAGTATAACCTGAAAATATAGAGTTCATATGAATTTATTTTACTACCTTTTGATATAGATTGATGTACCAATACTCTCTTGGTTTATAAAATTACAACAATGTCTAGACATCGGAGATAATGTTAGTTGAAGGAAGGGATGAAAATATTGGCTTTTTTAGTCTTTTTGGTACCTTAGGGGTTTTGGCTAAAAAAAAAAGAGATGGCATGTTATGATTTAGGTTATCTGAAAGTCTCAAAATTATTTTATATTTTCAATTAAAGTTGTGAAACTAGAAGTTATCTAAAAAAATATTACCATTCACATTGAATATGAAAAACTATAAAAAAAAAAAAAAAAAATTGAATATCAACGAACCATTGATGTTAACGTCACTTGTTGCCTCTCGAAAAATTGCAAAGTTCATACTAGTAAGGCGCATCATTTCATTGATTACCTGTCATGTAAGACATTGCAACACTATATAATCAATGATTTATTTTTAAAATTTTAATTATTTAAGATTAGTTTTTGAAAAACACTATAATCAAAGAATATACAACTTACTTGAGAAAGATAATTCATTTTCTTTATATCTTTAAGAGTTAAATGTTTCTGCGTAGGCAATCTGGTCTTCATGATTTCTTCCTGCTCCTTCTGTAAACAAAACAACATGTTATGAATTTAAGAAATTTATCATGTTATGATTTTTTTAAAAAAATCATATCATTTGTTTATTATGTTTTTATGTTATTGTGTTCACAAGCTTTTTAACAAAACATACAATCTTTTTATAAAATAAGAGTACTTCAAATAATAAAATTAATGTATCTTACTTGACACAAGCTTAATTTACCTTGGCCTTTTCCAAAGTATGTGGATTTTGTGTAAGATATACCATTGACCACATCATACCACTGGCTGTAGCTTCATGGCCAGCAAGTACAATCCCTATCAATATGTCAATAATATCCTCATCTTCTGGTTTCCAACCATCTTCATCCTTTGCTTGCAAAAGAACATCAAGTAAATCTTTTCTTTCACCTTTTTTTATCATCAATCTCCTTTCTTCCACAATAGGTTTAACTAATTTCCCCAGCTTCTCACGTGCCTGTATGAATATTTAATCAACATCAAAAGAAATTGCTATCAAATGCATTCTAATCAAATCCATGTTAGTAATAATATTATAAAAGTGAATATGAAAATATAAGAAGTAATTACCACGAGTCCTTTCCGATAAGCAAAACCGGGAAGATTAATGGGCATAGAGAACAAAGCAGTATACATTTCGGTAAAAGAATTTCCGATTTTATTTATTATATGTTGATTGTAAGAGCCTAAGATAATATCAATAATGATATTAAAAGAAATAGTTTTCGTCTCTTTCAAAAACTCAACCGGGTGGCTCATACTAGAAAGTTCCTCCAAAGAATTAATCACAATGTCATCAATGCGTGTTAAATACGTTTCTAATGTACTATGTCCCATGGTAAGAGACGAGATTAAGCGTCTAAAACGTCTGTGTTCTTCTTTAGAGAAACTCCATATAGATTTACATCTCACTACTTCTATAGTGGATTTTGGATAACCGGTTTTAAATTTCTCATCATCTGTCAACACTCGTTTACACATTTCAGCCTCAGAAACTATGATGCTTGGGTTTCCAAACAAATGAGTCTTGTAGATACCGTTTCGTCCATGCCTGTAATATATGTTAGGTTGTAATATTTAGTAAACTATTATGACCATTGTTATTAGTAAATACATTAAATAATCGATGTATATGTTCTATATATAAATCAAATATAGCAGCTACTTAATGAACCTATAAAATTTTTTTTGCATGTGTGTCAAGAATCATTGCAAGAGTTAAAAAAGGAAGACAGTACTTGGAAACGATGTTGTTGATGAATAAATCAGGATGACCAGATGAGAAGTGTTTAAGAAAGGTCAACATATTGCCAATAAATGGCCATCCCAAATCACCAGGAGGAAGAGGGTACTCTTTGTTTCTTTGTTTGAGATTGTAATACAAATCATGCATTCTCCATGCTAAAGTGTTTACACAAAAATAACTTACTAGTGAAATGGCAGATAACCAGAGCCAATATTGTGTATCCATTTTTGGATGATTGAATATCTAGATCATTTGTTCATTATATATAGCCTTGGGAAGACATGTCAATTTTTGGCATTAATTGTGTTAACCCAACGCACCATTTTTGTAGTTGTTAGAATTAAAGAGATCCCTACTAAGAGTTATGGGAGAACATTTTCTTTTACTGCCTTCTTTTCAAAGACAATATCTTTTTACTATGATTTCGGTGAATGCATGATTCAACTCAGTTCTTTAAAGAGTCTATTTGAGAATTGTTTTATTATTTTTGCTATAGAATTTAGAAGAAAGGATTTTAACTTAGAGTTTAATAAATATTTAATACTTTACAAAATTAGAAAAACACTATAATAATATATGTTCATTTATTAAAGGGTTAAATAAGTTTTTGGTCCATATAAATATTGCAGTTTCATTTTTAGTCCTTTATGGATTTTGGCAATGGTTAGCTGGTTTTGACAACGGTATTGTAAAAACCGTTGCCTAAAAGTAGAGAGGAACTAAAAATAAAAACTGCAATATTTATAAGAACCAAAAACTTATTTAACCTTTTATTAAAATATAAAAGTAGTTCTACAAAGTCAGTATTCTTAAAACTCTCTAAATCATATTTCAAACACAATAATATTAAATAAGTTACTTTCTTATCTTTTTCCAACTAGTTATTTCTTTTCCACCATAAAGTAACTTAATAATTAAGCAACAAATAATATTCTCCTCAACTTGAATACAACCGGACATATAATGTGAAAGCTCCCTAATTTTTTAAAGTAAGGAAAACAAAAACAAACCACAAAGGAAGGTTGAAGGATCAAGTGTTTCAAGAAACAAATTCAGAATTCATACAAAATCAATGAAGAACTAGTTAGTTATTTGTAAGTTCAACATTTTCTATACCAACATGGAATCACCAATAGATTTAACCGGCGACACTTGTTTTGATTTGTTTTAAACTTTAAAAGTGTACTATAGTCACTATTTAACATTGTAATATAATAAATAACATTGCAATATGCTAATGTTCTTTATTATTTTGTTTTGTTGTAAAAATATAACATCAAAAGTACCGTAGATTTATTTACGAAAGATTCTTAATTTGCGGTCTCTGGGTATTTTTTGTAGATATACCTTTAGAACCAAAATATCTGAATTCTTTATGTGGATATAGCTACAGAAAGTTCTGTGACAGAAAATTGGTGGTCCATATTCACCTAGGTTTTCTATAAATTTGGGGTTTCTTATGTTGTCTTTCACACAAACACAAAAATGTTTCAATATGATATCAACATTCGTTGGTATGTCGCAAGTGTCTCCTGCTTCGATGGAAAAACACTCGGGATGACGTTCAAACTCAACAATTACACCTCGCTCAATGATATCATTGACAAATCCACTATCGCCTACCTTACGGAGACAAACAAAAGATTGTGAAGCTCGAGTATCGTTCACCTTCAGTTGACAACGAATGGAACGTCGTTTACATCAACTTTGAGCTCAAGAACTGAGAGGATGTTTTGGCGATGTGGCGAACGTATTTCGATTATGAAGAGAAAATCCCACTCGATGTTGGTAGCGACGATACGAAGAACGGTCAAACAAATCTTAGAGATGTGCAAGCGTCCACCGGATTATTGAAATGTAATATTTAATTTTTTGTTGAAATCATCAATGTAATGCCGATTTTAATTTATGAATGTTGTTTTTATAGTTGCAACGTTGATTTTCTGGTTTTCGGTTTTTGGGTTTCTTCCGTAAATATACATACAGATAGATTCCGTAGCCTATTTAGCTTTTTTTTCTAATATATATGCATACATGAACCAACTTATTTAACATATCTCTAATATATATGAAAATATAGGCCGGCCTATAAGGCTTCATAGGCCTTTTCAATAGCCTAAGCCTGGCCTATTTAATATAATAGGCTTTTAAAAAAGCCTAAGCTTGGACTCTTTATTAAATAGGTCTGGCCTGGCCTAGGCCTATGTAGGCTGGGCCGTAGGCCGGCCTGGCCTATTCCCACCCCTAATTGCGCCGCCACCACTTTTAGTGACAACCACGACCACCACTCTTTTTTGAGTCTGACACAATGATCTTCTACCCCCTCTCTCTAAAACAAAAAAAAAATTCAAAGTTAGTTACTCAATATTTTTTATTAAAACTTAATTTAAATTTTGTTGAGGACCTCTAAAAAATTAGAAACTACCCTAATACATACCATACCTAGTACTCCACATTACATTTTAAGAGCAGGAAATAAAGAGTTTTGTATATACAACTATTATCTTAATATATATAAATCCAAGGTTGTCATGAAGGCAACCCTAGCCACATGTCACCTTGGTAGTATCTCTAAACCAAACTTGCCACATGTCACATCGATAATAAATCTAAACAAAAATTATAATTTTGACTTTTACTAATTTTACTCTATATAAAAAATAAAATATAAAATATAATAATCGTAATAATAATATAATATGAAACCACAAATAATAATAACAATCATATAAATATGTAATATATAATATCTAAATATATAAAACCAATATATAAAACATTTGAGAAATAACTTATTTATGTAAAAATAATTTTTTCTTAATTATATTAAAAACTGTAAATAACTTTTATATAATTAATTTATAATAGAGAAAAAATAAAAATATATATAAATACGATTTTAATTTATTTCCAGCAAATAAATATATTAAATAAATTTTTCTTAAATTATATTAAAAACTGTAAATAACTTTCATAATTTTTTTTCTATTATGACCACACTAATTTTCTAATTTTTCTGTTTTAATAATTTGAATAATGTTATTTTTTTAGGTATTGCATAAAATAATTTAAATAATTTGAATAATTTTCTAATTTTTTCTGTTTTGGTTTTAATTTAAAAAATAAAAAATAAATTTTATTTTAATAATCACTAAAATTATAACTAATAATGATATGTAAGTATAAAATAAAATAAAATATCATTTTAATAATTATTAAATTTTAACTAATACACTTTAATGATGAGTTTATCTTTAATATTTTTTATATTATTAGTTTATAAAAAAATCAAATTATTTTTATGAATTTCTAAATTTGAATATTTTATTTTACAAAAATTTGCCTTAATTGAAAATTAAAAAATTCAGCGGTTAGATTATATAATATTGTATTTTTAATTTAAATTCTTTTTTTTTTGTTTCTATAGTGTATATTAGTTATATATTTTTTGTTTTTAAAAGTTTATTATTTATATTTATACAAATTAATATTATAATATAAACTAAAATGTATTCATGTAATATTAAAAAATATATAATAATAATTATTTAAATTATTTGAAATTAAAAAAATAAAAAACAATTTATATCTATG
Source organism: Vicia villosa (assembly GCF_029867415.1). NCBI lineage: Eukaryota > Viridiplantae > Streptophyta > Magnoliopsida > Fabales > Fabaceae > Vicia > Vicia villosa. The sequence continues at coordinate 170,826,039 of NC_081183.1, read as the reverse complement.
AGTTTCTACAAAAATGTTTTAAGTTAATTAGATTATAAAGAGTATGTAATAAGTATTCAATTACGTTTTTTATTAAAATTGATTACATTCATGTAGCATAAATAAATAATAATAAATAGAATAATGAGTAAATGGACAAAATAAATAACAATTAATAAATAAATAGTGATTAATACAATAATCATTGTTATTTATTTTATGTAACGTAAAAGAGTTAAAATTTTAAATTTTTCTAATTTTTATGGAATGTTTTAATGAAATGTTGTTAATATTATTAATAGTATTAATAATAATCTATGAAAACGGTTATAAAATAGTGTCTTTTTGTATTTTTACACACCTTTATAACCACTCTGATACTACCTTCATCATTTACCAATTTCATTTTGTATCATTTTTCACCTATTTGTTCTTGGATTTTCATATCTCATAACAACGATTTTTTTTCAATTTCATTTGCTAACATTTTCTACCTATTTATTCTTTTCTAGGATTTGCATGTCTCATAACTATTTCAATCAGTAAGAATATTTTTTTTCTAATAACTATTTATAAATTTGTTTATCTTATTATTAAATTTCATACACATTTATTTTATTTTCGTATAAAATATAATATATATTTTTGCAGGCTTAGCGAAGATAAAATATTGCAAGGAAAATCATATTTACTTTGGAAAACCTCTGTCAAAAGTGATTCAATGGAGGCACTATTGTGGGTGAAATATAATTAATTCATGTATTAAATTATATTAAAAAATATTTAGTTTTTAAGTTTATTGTATTGTAATATTGATTATATTCTTTAACTTATGTATATGTTGTGTTTATTTCTTTAAGAAATTGGATTAAAATATCTCACTAAAATATTATATTGTATAGGATTAAAAAAATTTGAAAAAAATGATTTTGTTTTATTGCTTTATTTATTTTATTTTTGCTTTCATTTGTTAATTAAGTGGGGAAGGTCATGCACTCCCACTATAGAAATTTTCTTTTTTTTATTAATTATATTTGATTTATAATAAACCAAACAAAATTATAATTTTTGTTGATAAGATGTTTTGAGTTTATTATTAATTTAAATAGAAATTATTCATGAAAATATTGATATGGTGTAATCAATTTAATAAATAAAAAGTTGTATTACTATAATTAATTCATAGTATTGAAGATGTTTATATTAAATTACATTAAAAAATTATTCATATTTTTGAGAAATTTTTACAACAAATATTTGAGATCTATAAATATTATTTATTTCGTTAAATAAAATTTATATTCTATGTTCTTTTATTTTATTTTTAAATTTAACTTTTATCAAATTTGTCATTAAATTTTTTTATAACTTATTACTTTTATAAATAAGACATTATTATTCATTCGTTTTAAGAAATAAACATTATTATTCTTAATTAAGATGGATCACTTACTTATTAATAATAATAATTATAATTGATAATCATATAAACAAGTTATATTATTTATTATTACAAAAATTTAGTTATTCTAATAGACAAAAATAAATATCAATAGTAGAAAATAAAAATACATTTTATACTTTTATTCAGTTTTGTTGGTGGAAATACAAATTTTGGTTAAATCCTTATCTAACTAAATTCTAGAGAAAACAATTATGATCATACTCGTGCAACGCACGGGCTATATATCTAGTTAACTATTATTATTGCTATCTCATCTAACTTTTAATTGTCTCATCTAACTCATAGTAAACGTGAAATAACTATTGCTAATAAATATGAAGAAAAAAAATGAAATTTAACTGAATTATGATATTAATCTAAATTTGATTTCAATCCTTAATTTTGTTGATATTCCATTCCGAAACAAGGTTGTTTTAATATTTCATTTTGACAAAAAATTTATATTATTATATTTTTTAAGAGTTTAATTGTTATGTACGGTTAGTATAAATTTTTTTTACACTATCAATATCTTACAACTATTCAATTATATTTTTTAAATAAATTAAAATAAAAGTCAAATATTTCCATTAAATTAAAGATCGTGATTGACTGACAGTATAAATTTATTGTTTCAATTAAATATTTTTTCTAAAATCAATCTACCAAGTCGTACAACACCAATTTTCCAAAAAGAAAATGTTTAAATAAAACTAGTGGACTATTTTTAATTTTCAATGTTTTATTCAAAAGTGCATTTTAGAACCAAGAAAGAAAAAGTGTCGTACGAAGTAGTAAATAAGATTGTTGAACACCCACCCACCCACCAATTATGCATTTGGGAACCAAGAAAGAAGTACAAAGTAGTAAATAAGATTGTTGAACACCCAACCACCAAATCACATATAACGTTAATTATGTGCTATTTGCTTCCATAAATAAACAAAGCAGAACGATTGACTCCTTACATGTACCTTACGATGTTTCAATCATGAAAAAGGAAAATGGTAGCATGTTGGACAGAGCCACATAAATGAGTAGTTTTATGGTTGAATTTTGTTTTAATAAATGGGAATGCATGTTAAAAAAGTTAGATGAGATAGTAATAATAATAGCTCTACGTACAAAATTCTTTATTTCTTTGTTTTTGAAATGTATTGTACTAGGTTGCCTATGGTTTGCAAGGATTTTATTAAAATACGTATTTATATATTTGTAATTATTAAAAAATCAGAACTGTAATAAATTAAATTTAGATGAGATACGTCAAATTTTAATTATCTCATTTTTTAGTTAAAGCTTAATTTCTTGGTAGTAGCATAAACTCATCTACCATTGATGTTTTCTTCTTCTTTCTTAATGGACTCTCAAAATCACAAATCTTTTTCCAAAAGAATTTGATCATAGTTTTTTCTTTACCCACCTCCCTATGGGGTCACCTCCAGCGAAAACCCCACTTTACCCCTCCTTTTCTAAATTTTTCCAGACTTCGGAAGTGCATTTCCGAAAAAATCTCAAAAATTAGGATTTTGATTAATTCGGAGATGCATCTCTGAAAAAACAAAAAAAAAATCTAAAAATCCAAAAAATTAATTTTAGGATATTAATTAATTCATATATCATAAATTTGATATAATTTATGAGTAATGAATAATAATAATTATATATTTTGATATAATCTATGAGTTATGAATAATAATTATTATATATTTCTATTCTGATTCATATTTTAAAATTTAAAATAATTTTAATTAAAAAATTAAAATAATTTCACTCACAAAATGAGTTATAATTTTTTATTTATATAATTATAATAATTATTATGTATTTACAAAAAAATTAAAAAAATGAGTGTTTTAATTTATATATTTATATATTTATATAATAATTATAATAATTATTATATATTTATAAAAATTATTATATATTTATATATTTATATAATAATTATTATATATTAATTATAAATATATTTATATATTTATATAATAATTATAAAAATTAAAAAAAGGAGTGTTTTAATTTATAATAATTATTATACATTTATATAATAATTATTATATATTTATATATTATATATTTATATATTTCACTTACAAAATTAATAATTATTATTATATATTTATATATTTCTATTCTGATTCATAATTAAAAATGAGTTATAATTTTTTATTTTGTTTAAAAAAATTAAAAAAAGATTTTGTCTTAATTTTATTTAATGAATAAATTTTATATTTAATTCTATATAATTCAAAATTTACTTATGAAATTAAAATATTTTTTATTTATGTAAGTTAGTAAAATAATTTTTAACTTTAAAATTGTTTAGGAAATTTTGATTCACCTTGATTTTATTGATTCACCTTGATTTTATACATATTAATTGTATTGATTCACCTTGATTTTAATTTTTTAATAATTATTGAATTCTTTCAGAAGTGTATATCCGAAACATTCCAAGACCAATTTGGTCTTAGAATATTTCGGATATGCATCTCCGAAGACACCCCTCTCCCAAAAAAAAAGGTGTTTTCGGAAATGCATCTCCAAAAACCCAAAAAGGAGGTGTTTTCAGAAATGCATTTCCGAAAACACCTTTTTTTTCTTCGTGTTTTCAGAAGTGCATTTCCGAAATAAGACAAATTTTGAAAAAAAAAAAAGCGTTTCGGAAATGTATTTCCAAAGTAAGGGTATTTTGAGTTTTTCACCAGAGGTGACCAAGAAAATAGGGAGGTGGGTAAAGAAATTATGTTTGATCATTCTCTTCAAGTCACTAACGAATGATTTGATGAGCTCATCAATCACAATTGCAACCTTGAATCACCCATTGAAGGTAACAATCATCTCATCTCTATGCATTTGGGTCAGCTTGAGAAAGCAACAATCAAAATCTCTCTATGCAGCTGAGTTAATTGGATAGCAGTATTGACGATGGCATGAAAGCCGACTTTACAACACTCACTTGACTCATGACTAAAAAGTTTGCTTCCATGACAACTTCCTCCTCACAGAATAGCGTTTCTGTAGGTCCTGCCATAATAATAAATAGTTAGAATTTCCAGCATTTGTCAACTAAAATAAACAAATAACACCCACAAATACGAAATTATAAAGAGAGTATGGACATGATAATAAAATATAAATGACAATAAGTTTTTATGAATCATATATAAGTTATTATTAGTTCGATCAAAGGGGTGGTGAAGGAGGATAATGAGGATTTTGGGTTTGGACTTTGGACTATAAAGGAGGGTTTTCAGTTTGATCCACATATATCTCCTTTTCTCCTCCGAGGTTATAGATGAGCATGGATCAAATTGAGTAATCTAGGGGTTAGCTAAATATTATCTCCTTTTCAGTTTGGTTTCCTTTTCTCAACAGCACTGGTTTTAGCAGAGGTTTTCCCCCATTTACTTACCTTGGCGTTCCGATTTTTAAGGACAGGGTTAAACCTTCTTTCTTGGCTCCTGTTGTGGATAAAATTCTTAACAAATTAGCTGCTTGGAAGGGGTCAATTCTGTCCATGGCAGGTCGTCTTATGTTGGTGAAGTCCACCATTCAAAACATGTTATCCTATACTATGAACACCTATTCTTGGCCTGTGTCCTTGTTAAGATCTATTAACAAGGCTTGTAGGGATTTTATTTGGACGGGTAACATACATAATCGTAAGCTGCTGATGGTGTCTTGGAAAAAGACTTGCCAACCTTTCCTGAACGGGGGTCTTGGGCTAAGGTCGTTGATTAGACTCAATGAAGCTTGTAACCTTAAGCTTGGTCTGGACTTGATGAACAGTAGCGAGAGCTGGGCGATTCTTTTGAGAGGCAGAATTTTTAAAAGCTATGGCACTATCAAGTATCATATCTTCTCCACTCTTTGGACCGGCATAAAGTCGGAGTTCTTGGGTTTGTGCAGTAATACATCTTGGTCTATTGGCTCCGGTCATCAAATTAAGTTCTGGACTCATTCCTGGTGCGGTCCCCTTTTGATTAGCCACACTTCTCTTGGTTTTCTGCGTGAGCACGGTATCAATCTGAATTCTGGGCTGGCCGATTTTGTTATTGATAGCAGGTGGGTGTTTCCGTCGTCGTGGCATATTTGGTTTCCATCTATGTTGCCTTCAATTCCAGACCTTCCTCTCACTTCTGTTGGCAATCGTGATTTGCTTGTCTCGAATCACACAGTTTCGGGCTCCTTGTCTCTTAAAGATGCTTACAGCTTCAAAGACAAGCTCTTGCCGGTTTGTTTTTGGCCCAGCATTATTTGGTGTAATGATATTCCCCCTAATAAGTCTATGCTAGTGTGGAAATTATTGAATGATAAAATTCCAGTGGACGATTCAATTAAAAGTAGAGGTATTTCCATGGCCTCCATGTGTTGTCTTTGCAATTCTAATGAAGAGACTTCGAACCATCTCTTTTTTCAGTGCCGATTTGCTGCTGCTATTTGGGATTGGTTTAGGATTAAGGCTAATATTAGTGTTGTTCCAACTTCTATGGTGCAGTGGTTAAGTTGTTGCAAAGGGGGCTAAGAGAAATCAAGCTGCCCTGGTCACGAAAGCTGCGATCGTCCTCATCATCAATCAGATTTGGTCTACTAGGAATAATTGGAGGCACAATAACATTAAGCCTTGTAAATTCAAGCCTATCAACTGGATCATGTCGAATGTTAAGCTGTTTGACAACAACTCTGCTAACACTTCAACTATTTTCATGTCGAACTTCATCATCACCATCAAAGAGTTTGATGTTGTTATCCGTCCTCCTCGGGCCCCGAATATTCATGAGATCCTCTGGCACCCTCCTTCTTTGGGATGGATCAAGTGTAACTGTGATGGCTCGTTTAATCTGGTTTCCAAGGCAGCTGGGTGTGGAGGGATTTTCAGGAATCACTTAGGCAATTTCATCCTCGCTTTTGCTGAAAATCTTAGTTCAGGGTCGTCGGTGTTCGCGGAATTCTCTACTGTCCTTAAGGCTATTGACATAGCTATTTCTCGTGGTTGGAGGAAAGTTATGGATAGAAACTGACTGTAGTATGGTTGTTAATGCTTTCTCCAACCCGGCTTTAGTTCCTTTGAAGTTTTCTCACAGGTGGAATAGAAATTTGAATCCATCTAATTTTACTAACATCATTATCACTCACATACACAGAGAGGAAAACTCTTGTGCTGATTTTTTGGCTAATTTAGCGCTCAACACAAGTTTCTCCGTTTTTTTTACTCCATCCCTCTTGGGGTTAGGGGAGATTTTGTAAAGAATAGGTTAGGAATACCTTTCTTTAGATTCGATAGGTTTTGATGGGGCTAACCTAGTTCCCCTTTCTTTTGTTTCCGTTTGTAATCTCTTTTTTTCAATATATGAGCCTTATTCAAAAAAAAATGTTAGAAAATTAGATGCCTACCAAAGTTGTTGTCTCTATTGGCTTCTTTTGTAGGATATGTTGGCCACTAGGCTCAGCATGAGCAGGCTTGACATCATCAAAGTAGGTAGTCTGGTGGATTGTGATGTAATTCAGAGATAAATTGAGTCGGTATATGACATTATCTAAAATATATATGTTAAAATTTTGTTTTTCACGTGCCGCGGCGCAAAAAAAATACTCAAGTGTATCACATGCTCGAAATAAAATAGAGTCGCCATCGAACTTTGTTTATTCCAAAAGGAAAGGGAAAATATTAATAAAACCCACAAACAACGATAAATGCCCAACGCAACCCAATTAGGATTCGAGTTTCGGTTATAAAAGGGGAAGGTATTTGCATCCCTCAGGTCCACTGTACTCGATGGAATCCATTTAGTTAGTCTTATGAATGAATGTTAGTGTGATGTTTACTTGTGATCTTCTACTTATTATGCGAGGAGAAAGAAGGCAAGATGTTTTTTTGGATTTTTTATTATTGTGCTCGCCAAGATTTCAAAATCTTGTGCCTACGTATCCTCATCGTGCAGTAAAAAAATCTGAGCTTCGAAGTTCATGGTAGCAAATATTTGTTGGTGGTTTGATTTTAGAGAGACATATTAAATCACATTCAAACGAAAACATTGCTTGCTACCCCAAAAAATGGAGAAGTGACCATTTGCATCACATCAGAATGGATAACATAATCTAGATTCTTAAAGATGTATGTCCTCCTCACATTCGAGCAGAAAATGTTCACTATCACCATGTTTTTAGAATGAAGTTTTATTTGCATCGTCTTGAAATAGACGAAGCGTCTCTCATTTTAGGAAAATAGTTTGACATCGTACGTAGGCGGAAAAAGATGATTTGATAAGTTGGAGATTAATTTTAAATGGTGACAACAATTTTTTTGTGTGAAAATGGTGAGACAAAACAAGTTTTAAAGGGTCTTTAATGGAATCCAAGAATTTAAACAAAGGCTTAAAACAACCATTACATAAATGCTTTAAAGAACAATTTGGACAAGTAGTCCAAACCCCTCTTGATTTCTCCATTATAGACAAAACTTGACTGGATTATTTAATATGTTTTGAATATTTGATTGTGAAAAGGTTTTGAAAATCACTTGGTGTTGATCAATGTTTATTGGATTGAATTAAGAAATTGGCTTGAGTGCGAAGTACTTTGAAAAAGCAACTTGATGTTGATCAAGCGTTTGAAATTATCTTGAAAAAATTGAATTTTTCGCAAATTCATTTTATCTTAATTAACAAGCAATATGGTCTAAATACACTAGATAAATCATACATACATCCACACAATCATTTATACAAGAAGATGCATCAAGCAACTCAATCAAGCACAAACACAATCATTTCTAAAAGACCAATCAACCTATAGAAAGACTCTATTTGTTTTAATGAAATTTTTTAATAATAAAAAACATTCCTAAGCATGCATCTAAGAATATTTTTTATTGATGATTTTTTTTAATAAGAGAGAAACTAAGTCTAACAATTTTTAGTATTTTAAAAACATTTGATAACTAAAAGCCTAAACAAACCAACTAAATCAAACCAAATATCTATAATTGTTTTTTGTAGAAAAGAAAAAGGTAAAGAAATAAACTATTTGTTATTTTATTTTTTGATCAAAGAAGAATATATTAATTCAAAAAACAATTTAGTACAAGGCAATCATGCGGATACAGCCTAAAACCAACACAAGAAGGATTAAAACTACAAATTATCCTATACCATCAATTTTTTTATGTGTTAAGTCTCTAAGCTTTTTTTATATCCATCTCGTATACACTATAATTTCTATAATACTATCAGTAACATTCATATGTACATTCTTATTAAAGATCTCTCCATTCTTATAAAGCCAAGTCCCATATAACGTATCTGTAAAAGTTGGCTTCATAAGGCCTAGCTTTCCAATCTTTTTCATGGTGTATTCCATAATCCATGTGTTTTTCTCTGGCCAGGCTTTAGGTTCATGGTCCACCTCCAACCATCATAAAACCTCCTTCCAAATAGCTTTGGTAGTCCTGTAATAAAAAAACATGTAGTTGATAGATTCATCAACATCTTGGCACAAACTATATAAACTGTCTTGAATCATTCCAAACCGTTTATGCATATCCTTGGTAGCTAGTTTGCCTTGACAAACTAGCATTAAGGTAAGCACAGCTCTAGGCCTAGCTTTATTCTCTTTCAGCAAATATCTCCGTCGCACTTGGGTATTATCATTAATTAAGGCTTCATACACATCCTTCATAGAGAATTTGCTTATGTGCATCAACTTAGCCCGCATTTGTGGATACAGCCTAACCTGCTCTCTTTGATTCAGAATATTATTAATCATTCAGGACCAATTATTGCCAACACTAGCATGCATCACTTCCTTACCTTTTAGATAATAACTATGTACCCATTTAACCCAAAGATTATCAGATTTTTACAAAGGTTCCAAGGGCATTTCAAGAGAGTCACCTGGTTCCAAACAGACAGATTGGTGATACTAAGTCCCCCTTGGAAAATTGGGTGACACATAGTTTTGCAGGCCACTGGACTTTTCCTACTGACTTCATGGCTTCCAGAGAAAATGAAGGACTTGTACAGGGCATCAATCTTCTTGATCACATACTAGGGGATTAGAAAACATGCATCCAGTATTGAGTTATGGCAAAGGAAATGCTTTTTACCAATTTAACTCTACCAGCATAACTAAGGAGTCTAGATGTCCAATGTCTGGCCTTACTCACAATCTTATCTGTGAGGGGAAAATGATGAGTAATCGTCAGCTTCTTACTTGTAAAGGGAGCCCCTAGGTACTTGATAGGAAGTTGACCCTATTCAAATGCGGTTATCTCTTTGAGATCATGCTTAGCGCCTTCATCAATACCTCTATAATAGATTTTGCATTTGCTAGGGTTAATAATTAAATCTGTAGAATCAGAAAATTTCTAGACAGTTGGTAGCATCATCTCCACAGATTTATGGTCATCCCTGTAGAAAAGCAACACATCATCAGAAAATGTAAGATTGGTGAGTGCCATCTTTTCATATTTGGTATGATGATTGAAATTGGGATTCATTTTCATCTTGACAAGAAGCCTATTCAAATACTCCATCATAACCACAAAGAAAAAAGGGGGGATTTGATCCCCCTGCCTTATCCCTCTGCAAGCCTGCATAGTGTCAAATATCTCCCCATTGATGTTAATCACCCAAAAAATAGTGGTGGAAATTGACATGATTCAATTAGTGAATTATCTTGGTACACCAATATTCTGCATGGCATCTTCCAAAGCTCCCCAATCAACCATGTCATAGGCTTTCTGGAAGTCTAGTTGCATAATGCATCTAGGGGTGACATCATGTCTAGAATACCTTTTTAATAAGCTCATAAGCTAGCATAATGTGGTTATGGATGATCTGCTCTGGCACAAAGGCAGCTTGACATAGACTAATGGTACCTTGTAAGACCCTTTCCAATCTAGCAGTCATGATCCTAGATATGATTTTGTAGAAATTAGTGCACCCTACAATAGGTCTATAGTCCTTTGCAGGCCCATCATGCTCATTTTTAGGTATCAATGTGACAACAATTTTGTTAAAAGCCCTGTACATTCTACCATGATTAAAGAATTCCATAATGGCAACAATGACATCCTCCTTTATAATGTGCCATCTAGCCTTCAAAAACTTAGCACCATAGTCATCAACACCTGGTGGTTTAAAATCCCCAATACCATGTAATGTTGTCTCAATTTCCTTAACAGTAACTTGTCTCACAAGATAAGCCCTTTGATCCATATTGATGTGGTTGTTGCTTCTTATTGCTTCAATATCTATATGAGCTAGAGCATGGTTATTTTTTCCTATAAGATTCCCATAGAAAGCCATGACCTTCTATTAAATATCTTTTGGGGTTATGAGTATGATCCCATCTGCTCTATGGAGCACCCTGATGCTTTTAGCATTATGCTTAGTCTTAAGGTAAGCATGGAGTAATGCACTGTTTCCATCACCCATTCTCAGCCAATCTATCTTGGTTCTCTGCATCATCATTTTCTCCTCCATTGCATTCCACTTGATAACCTCACTAGTGAACTTCTTAAAATCCTCAATCAAATTGCAATCAAACCTATTTTTAATAAGCTCATTTTGAGCCTCTTAAAGCCCCCAGAAGCAACAGTCTTGTCCTCCAAATTAAGGAAGGGAAATTGACTTTTCAAAGTGGATTCATCCTCCCAAGTAGCATCTTCTGCTGCTCCTCCTTTCCAACGCACTAACCATTGGCGCATTTGTTGTCCACCATGTATGACTGACCTTGAAGCCAATATCTCTTCCATCTTTTCTATACTATTTGGTTCCATCTCTAACCCCTCTAGAAGTTGTGGTTCAGCCGAATACTTTCCAATAACCTTCTTAAGTTGAGATATCTGAAACACATAATGAATTATGCTTCCTTCAGGAAACTCCATCTTGTAAGACACATGTTCTATCTTCTTAAGGATAAGAAAAGCCCAAAGAATCTTGGATCAAGATTTTGATTAATCCTTCGCGCTACTATTTGTTACCTATGGGGTCGAATTTTTAAAAATACCCATCCAAAAACCTTAAATGAATACACTTTTCTTTTTTATCGGCATATCTTTTCATCTTCTCTTATGCTTAAATCAAGTGATACTTCAGTTGGCTTAACGCCTCATCACGTTCATTCAATTCTGTAGCTACTGCATCCATTTTAGTATCCCTTTTAAGGAATCTCACCACATTAGGATGTTTTCTCCCAAACACTGTTTGAAATAGCATTGTGCCAGTGGACACATGGAAAGTGGTATCGTACCACCATTCAGCCCAAGAAATCCATTGCAACAACTCCTTTGGTTGTTCTGACGCAAAGAAACGAAGGTATGCTTCCAAACACTGGTTGACCGCCTCCATTTGTCCATTCGTCTCAGGGTGATAGGAAGAACTCATTCTCAACACTGTTACTTGCAATTGAAATAATTCCTTCCAAAATAAACTGAAGAATAAGGGGTCATGTTCACTAACAATTGATTGAGGAATACCATGAAGACGCACCACCTCTTTAGTGAAAACCTCATCCACTTTCCTTGTTGTATATTTACGCTTTAAGGGAATAAATTGTCCATATTTAGATAATTTGTCCACTACCACAAATATAACTTCATAACCTTTAGATTTTGGAAGGCCAATTATGAAATCCATTGAGATAAATGTGCTAAATGTTCTTGCCAACCTTTACTATATACTAAAATTTCTTTAAAGAAGACTAGAACAAAGTTACGAAGATATGGCTTGAAAATCTGAGTCATGGTAGATTGGAAAGTGGCTAGTGTGTTTCTCAATCCAAACGACATCACTAAAAATTCTTAATGACCTTCGTGCATTCAGAATGCTATTTTTTGCACATCTTGAACGTGTAATTCTACCCTTTCTCCTTTCCATTAAAAAATGATGGTCATTCTCTCCCAATCAAAATTCACCTTCCTAAACCTTTGTAGCCAAGCCACTTCCAAAATCATATATAGGTCACCCAACTCCAGAATATAAGCATTAACATCAGTGATGAATTCACCTAGATGAAGTTCAATCTTCCTACATCTCCCTTTTGTTGTTACTTGGTGACCGTCCCCCAATTTCACTCCCATAGATCTTCCTTGCTCAACATTTAACCCTAATGCAGTGGCCACATGAGGTGAAACAAAATTGTGGCTGGCACCACTATCACTTGCTCAACATTTAACCATAATGGAGTGGCCACATGAGGTGAAACGAAATTGTGTCTGGCACCACTATAAATTAGGATCACAATCAACACTTAATTCAAGCTTCCTTTAAGGTGCAGTGTAGTAGTAGTAGTGTTATTGTTCATTTTTATTTTTGATTCAGTGATTCAAAACAGTCTCATCAAGTTGCAATCTAACCCTTCATCCTCATCTCCCTTGATTTTAATGGCTATCACCTCACCTTCTTCATTAATTGTCTCATTATCTCCCAAGATCACCCATCTGAGTTACTTCTCAGTACATTGATGAAAAGGATGATACTTTTCTCCGTGTCAGAAGCACATCCCCTTTGAATTCCGTTCCATCAATTCTACGTACAGTAAATGTTTGAGGCCACGGTTGCGATCACCTTCGTTTCTTCTTCCTTCATTGTTTCCTATTTGCAGGGTGTTGTTGTTTGAATTCACTGTCCTACATGGGTTATTAGAAGAACCAAATTTGCATTATGTTGGACAAGAAACATTATTATTTGACCCACTTCTTACTCGGGTTGAACCGGTGTTATTATTAGACCCATAACCCATCTTCCAATTAGGCCTAAACCCTCCTGGTCCACTTCCCTTCATATTGCGGAACCCATTCACACCACCCCTTGGGGCAGCAACGACCCACACAGCTCCGTTTCCACATCACGAACAATCTTTATTGCTTGAAGTCGGGAACATATGGATTCAATTTTCGTACCCTCCAACAAACCTCCGCCTTGAGTCCTCCCATGAAATAACCCAAATAATGGTCCTCCGACAACCTTCCCACCTATGACAACACATATTTAAACGCGATAATATATTCATCCACCGTCCCTATCTGTTGCAAATATTTCATCTCCTTTAAATGATTATCACTTTGTCTTCCACCATACCTCTACATTAAGTCTTGCTTCAGCTTTAACCATGCCAGGTCGTCCTCCGTCTCCCTTATCAAGTTGAACCAATGGAATGTGGGTCATTCCATGCTTCACTTGGCCCATCTAATCTTCACCACTTCTGACGTTCCTTGAACTTCAAAATACGTTTCAACACGCGTAATCCATCCAATAGGATCCTCACCATCAAAAGATGGTAATTCCACCAACTCATCCATTCTAGTCATCTTCTTTGACATAAAACACCCTTTGTTGGCTCCTCTCGATTGATCCAATATATAGGTCGGACCAATGATAAAAACTAACCGAAAACAGTGATAATCAAATAGTGCAAAAGAAGAGAAAATGGAAGTGTTTGATTATCAATGGAAGTAATGGAAAACAATTCAAAAATATCCAGAGCAAAGTTCCTCAATACAACGATAACAATAAATGTGCATGCCCTCATAACAAACTCTCCCTCCCTCATGTATTCCTAGAATTCAGGGATATCTTATGCCACGTCAATAACAAACTTATTTCCCACTTGTTTTCCCCAACAAACATAAACTCTCCAAACAAATGGATTTGGTTTTTCCTTACTAACACGCCTTTCATTACAATTAGTTCCAACAGTAGTTCACTATCACCATGATAAGGGGGAATTTTTTAATTGGAGGGATGACAGTAAGAATGAATACTAACCAATATTATAATTGATTTCTTCTCATTCTACAAAGATTCCAAGGCAATCCTAAAGGTGATAGTGATGTTGCAACATGTGTATCTTTGGGTTGGAATAGAAAAAAATTAAGATGATCAATTGGATTAGTTAGTACAAGATAGGTGTTGGAGGCATTGTGAAATATTTAATTTAGCTTTTTTAGAAAGTGGAAATAGAGAATATAGAATGAGCACAATGAAAGTTAGTCTGGTTTACTTTCAGTATGGAGATTCTAAAGTCAAAATGCAATATGCTTCTATGCCAACCAATGGAATAAGGGATTCCTTAAACTCCTTTTACAATAAGTCTTATACAATACAAACCAAAAAAATCCAATAAAAAAAATTAAAGCTGAAGCACACCAAAGAAAACAAAAAATATAATATAACAGGTCACTTGTAGTGTACTAAGAAGCAACAATTTGTTTCTAACCAAGAGGCTTTAAACTTTATTTTTCACTCCAAAACTATGCAATATTTGAAACCTTTATTATCTTAGCAAGGCAATTATCTGTGGGCTTGGGTGATGGTAAACTAGTAATAGGACATTTTGGATTCACTAGCTCAAGCCTGTGTACAAAATAGATTAATTAGTAAAAGTAACAAAGCTAAATTTTTAACTTATTTCTTTCAAATGAAAATTAAAAAAATATTTGCTACTATAAAAAAAATTAATTGAAAAATATAAAGAAAAAAAATTAATTGATATCTAAATATAATTTTAAAGTTTTTATTTTAATAATAAATTTTTTTGATGCAGTTACTTACTTATAATTAAGAAGAAAATAATGAAGAAATATAGAAATTTCAATTTTAGCCAAATCACTCCCAGGACAATATCTACTTCCAGCTCCAAAAGGAAGGAAGCTTCCAACTTTAATATTCTGATCCTGCGACATGTAAGATAAAAGAAACAATAATGTATAAATAATTGTTTAATGTTTTAATATAAACTATTACATTACAATACAACTCACATCCCATCTAGATGGATTGAATTCTTCTGGATTTGGATAATATGTAGAATCCATATGTATTGCTCTTGTCCAAGTTAACACTTTCCATCCTTTCGGTATAGTATAACCTGAAAATATAGAGTTGATGAATATATTTATACTACCTTTTAATGTATAGTGATATATCAATATTCTCTTGGTTTATAAAGTTACGACATATGGAGACATCGTAGATAATATAAGTTGCCTCCTGCTCGTGGATTGTGGGTAGTCGGATTAAGAAGACAAAAGTGAAGGAATCTTATTTCAACAAATTATTTGGAGTTTATAGTTATTCAAGAAATTATGATGAGTAGTGTTTCTGTCTCTTTAGTGAATTAGTTTTTTGGTAATAAAATTTGTGATTGGAGTTTTTGTTAGAACAAGAAATGTTCTGATCAATATTCTTAAATTTGATGATAACATTATGTATGAATTTTGTATAAGACAATGTGGTACTCTAATTCTTTACATTTTCCATTTCAGGAAATATATAAAGAGTATGCACAAATCAACGCTCAGAAGCAACTGACTCAGAAAGTTCTGGATGGCTTCATTAGAACATGCTCTGGCAAGACATCAGAAGATGGTCATGCAGAATCAGAACATGAACTGGAAAGCATCAGAAGAATGGAAGTCAGAAGAACAAGCTCTGAAGTTCTGATGGTATCACGCTCAAGCTCTTCAAAGTCAGAAGACAGAAGATGCTCTGCACCAAAGCTGATGGCTCTGATATTCAAACGTTGTTATCTACAAATCTGAGTCCAAAAGAAAGTACAAGATGAAAGGCTGAAACGTCTAATCTCTGGCTAACAAAAGGAACGTTAGAAGCTACAAAAGGCAAAGTCAGTAAAAGCAGCAAAAGTAAGGCTCGAGGTAGTTGACAAAAGTGTGAAACATTAAATGCAGCGTTGTACTATTCACGCAAAGCATTAAATGCATCCCAACGGTCATTTCCTCTCAGCGCCTATAAATAGAAGTTCTGTCCAGAAGCTGAACATAACACTTGAGAAAAATATACAGAAACGCTATCAAATTCAAAAGCTTACGAACTTCATCTTCAACCTCACAAACTCTTTGTAATATTTAGTGAGTGTTAAGTTTAGAACTTAAGAGAAATATCACAGTTGTGATTACAGCTTTATTAGAAGCATTCAAACTCTTGTAAACTTTATTTTACATTGATTGTAAAAGGATTCCTAGAGTGATCAAGTTGTGATCTATAGACTCTATAAGACTTAGAGGTTATATAAGTGGAAAACCATTGTAATCAGTTGGATTAGTGGATTAAATCCTCAGTTGAGGTAAATCACTCTTAAGGGGTGGACTGGAGTAGTTTGGTTAACAACGAACCAGGATAAAAATCATTGTGTTGATTGTTTTTATCTTCTAAGTTTTTGAGATACACTTATTCAATCCTCCCTTTCTAAGTGTTTTTCTATCCTTCAGTTTTCTCCATTTCTTGGCAATATTGAAGGGCTTTTTTCAATTTGGTGTAAGGGTCATATTTTTTTCTCCTTTTGCTCAAGTTTTTTTTTTGGGTTTGTCTAGGTTAGGGTACTTCTAATTGTGTCTACTATGTGGTTAATGTTCATTCTAGTTGTGCTCCTTCTAATAAGAGGCTTATATGGGGGATCTTATGCAAAGGATATCGACCTTTGAAGGTGATGTGGGGTATGTCATGGGTGATTTTAATTTTGTCTGCTCTAGAGAGGAAAGGATAAGAGTCTTGGATTCCTCAAGGGTGGGGAAGGATGCCGAGAGTATTGATTTCCTCAAATTTAAAGCTCAGATGGTTATGTTCGATCTTCCACAATTAGGTAGGAAGTTCACTTGGTAACTAATTGGGGAAAAGACTGGTAGATTGGATGGATTCATTGTTTTAGACTTATAGGGAGATCAATGGGATTTTATGTCTCAATGGGCCCTTTTGAGAGATGTTTATGATCATTATCCTATCATTCTCCACTATGCCAATAAGGCATGGGCCCTAAAAGCATTTAGATTTAATAATCATTTGCTTGACAATTATAGTTTGTGTGATGCGCTAGAACTCACTTAGGCTTCCTCTAATTCCTTAGGGTGAAAAGTATTTGTTCTGAAAGATAAGCTTAAGTCTATGAAGAGTGCTATGAAAGTGTGGATTAGATAAATATTTGGTAAATTGATTTTTTTTTTTTGTTAGAGGATTTAAGAGAGGAGATTATAATCTAGGACCTTAAAGTTGAGAATGGGTTACTTATTTAGGAAGAGATATTCGCTAATCTAGTGTGCTATCAGATTTGTGGTTCTTACTTAGGACATGATTCCCTTTTGTTTCAAAGATCTCAGGGTAGGTGGTTGAAGGAAAGGGATGTGAACACCATCTTTTTCCACGCTTGCATTAAGAGTAGGAAGATGATAACTGATATCTTATTTCTTTAAGTATGAGAGGTTTGGGTTGAAGGTGTGAATGCGCTTCAGCCTCAAGTGTATAAGTTCTTTACTGATCATTTTCAAGAACCATTTTTGGATGGACCTCAACTAGATGGAGTGACTTTCTTGTCTCTTACATTTGTTGATGTTGAGATATTGTCTCCTCCTTATCTTCTATCTAAGATTGACCTGACAATCTATCTTTGTGATATGAATAAGAGTCTTGGTCCAAATGATTTTAATTTTGCCTTCCTTAGGAGATTTCAGTGTCTCATAAAGAAATACTTTGGGCTATTATTTAGGAAATTTCATTCCCAGGTTTCTCTCCCTATGAGTTTCTCTTCCTACTTTGTTATCTTTATTGTGAAAATGGAGTCTTTATCTCATTGGGGAGATTTTCATCTTATTTTCCTCTTAGGCTTGATTTATAAGCTTGTAGCATAAGATTTAACGCCTAAGTTGGGTAAGGTTATGGAGAACTTGATCTCTCTAAGTCAGTTTGCTTTTTTGAAAGGGAGAGTCTTGGCTGATGGGGTGGTTGTTGTTAATGAATTAATGGACCTTGCCAAGAAATCTAAGAAAGATGATCTCATCTTAAAAGTGGATTTTTAGAAGAACTATGACTCATTTAATATATTTTCTTGGACTATATTCTCTCTAGATTTGGTTTTGATTAGAAATGGCACATGTGGATGTTTGTTTGTGTGTTTTTAGATAATCTAGATGTTTTAGTTAATGGGAGCTTCAGTCGTGAAATCAGTATTAGAAAATGGTTGAAACAAGGTGACTCGCTTGATCCTTTCCTCTTTCTTATTGTGGTAGAAGGGCTAAGTGAGATGTTTTACAGGGCTTTAGCATTTTCTTAGGATTTAGAGTTGGGTCATCTGATTTGGTTGTTTCTCACCTTTAGTATGCAGTTCACATTCTTATTTTGGCTAAAGCATCGATGGATAATATTTTGGTGATCAAAGATATCCTTTAGGGTTTCGAGTTAGCTTCAAGTCTCCGGGTTAATTTTTCTGAGTTTTCTTATAGGTCTTTATGTGGACCCTAGTGATAAGTGCCAAAATGTTGTTATTTGAGTATATAATTGTGGCACTTATCGATTCTATTCATTCCGTTTTTGTAATAAAATCCCCACTTTTGTGTATATATTCACATTATTTAGTTTTCATATGTTTTATATACCGTTTAATAGTTTTTCCTTTGTTTTTATAGGTATTCATGCTTATTGGAGCCTCGAGGAATAAAGTGTCGAAGGCACGGCTCCGATTGCGCGATTTTGGATCAAAAAAGCAAGATTTGTGTAGAGAGGTCCGCTTAGCGGCGTCTAAGCGCGCTTTCCAGTGGCGAACTCATTTTCCTGGCCGCTAAGCGGCAGCTCTGGCCGCTAAGCGGAGCCCTGTTTACTGTTCTATATATTTTTGTAATACGTGTAGTCCGCTCAGCGAGATTTGGCCGCTAAGCGGCTGTAGCAGAAATTGTGTTTATATTTCTTCATTTGTGACATTTCTAGGGTATGGTTTTGGGAAAGTTTTGGTTCCAACTCCATCATTTTCATTCTTAGATTAGGATTAACTTAGAAAACAACACTGGGTCATGCACTTGGAAGTTCGGAGGTGGATTTCTCATCAACCGGAGCTGACAACCCGCGAGATGTTTGGTTTATCTCTTCTATTCTCTGTGTATTTCTTTGTGTTGGGTTTGTTTGTATAGTTACTCGAATCTTATGTATATTTACCGATTATAATGTTATATTTAACTTGCTTTACAAATCTGTGTTGATGTTATCCTGGATTTTTGGTCTATGCTGGGGATTTGGGGTGCTTTAGAGATAAACTTCTTGAATCCTTATCTAGGATGATTATCTGTTAGTTTCTGAACTCTAGAGATAGATTTAGAGCTAGCATTCACCGTGGGTATCTGTACTTAATGCTTTCGTGTTTGAGCGGCGCGCGAGAGATCGCCGATGCGAGAATACGGATGTTCTCGCGACTTCGCGTTAGAGATAACCTTAGTTGTGAGATGATCTCGTTTGTGCTCCAGAGATGGACGCTTATGTAAGAGATACGTGATGACATAGATGAGTATCGTAGGTTGAGTATAACGGGTTGGTATGTGTATGTTTGTGAAGAGTGAATATATTTACATTCCTGATAAGTTATTTCTCTTCTAAGAATGTGTTTATTCTTTTCCTGTCTATATCTTTGTTTACTTTTAGCTCATTCAAACCCAAGCTCGAAACCGTAGAAACTGTTGAATGGCATCTCTCCATCTCTGAGGACGATAATTCCCGGATCAATATTTCCAAATCTTTTCTGTTGCTTGCCCTATACTGCATTCAACAAAATGGCGCCGTTGCCGGGGATGGTTGTTGAATTGAATCGCAATAGTTTTCGTGGTTTTGAGCTTTATATATAACGTATATATTGTATAGTTTTACGTGTATATATTTACTTGTACATGTTTACTTGTTTATGTTCACCATATAGTTACTTGTATATGTTTGCATACAAGTATACTTTGTTGGTGAATGTTGGTGAAACACGTTGAGATCGGACCAGTTCGTTATTCAAAATCTTCACTTTTCAACTTGTGAATTCAACATTCACCAATTTTCTCTTTTTGTATGTTAATAGTTATATGTGTTTCATGTTTGTATATATGTGTTTGTTCATGTACATATTTGTATACTTGTGTTTTCCTTTATGTTCGTTTGATCATTGTATATATTTGTACTTGTAATGTTTGTTGAGTGTTTTGGTTAGGACACTTTCTTTAGGCTTGTGCGGTGAGACGTCACCATAGCATGACGGGAGGAAGCTACTTTCCAAACACCAAAACAATAAAGGCGTCGAGCTAACAACGTAAAACAAGCGCTTGTTGGGAGGCACCCCAACGGTTGTAAATATTGTTTATATTTCTATTTATGAGGTATTTAGGTGAAGTGGTGAGTGATTGGAACAACAGATTCTGTTCTGGTTTTTCTGGTTTCTGCTATGTCCGCTAAGCGAGCATAGCAGAATTTTGTTTTTCTGCTCTGTACAAGTGGGGTTCCCATTCCACTTGGTTCACTCATTTTTCCCACTTTCACCAAGGCTAATTAGTAGTATATATTAGTTTTGTTTTTCTAATTCTTTTGTGATTGTTTGTACTCAAATATTGTTAGTGATTCGAAGATTTTTGAGGTGATTTTCCAAAGCTTTAGTGTTTCAACTTGCGGATGTATGGTAGGATATTGTTTTTGAAGTTGTATCATTCAAGGTACTCATTTATCGCTTTCTATAGCATAACATGTTTAGGAAACTTTTCATTTGTACAATTACCATACCCTTCATTCTTTTGCATTACTTGCTTGTTGATTGAATCACTTTAGTTCCCAAACCATAAATGTGAGGAAGCTTTCCATTGTTTACATATGCTGGAGGCCACAATCTTTGTTTTAACTAGATTTTATTATGCTTAATCTTTTGTTTATGTTGATTTTATGAAAGCATGAAAAAGATCAAGGCATTTTGTTTCATTTTGAGCACAACCACCATAACCAAATAGTCAATTCACCTTGTGAGTGTGTGATCATTTGTTAAACCTTTTGAGCTTTTTGTCAATGTCCATGTTGTTTTTTCTAAATGTTTATCTTTGAGTGTTTAGTTCTTATTTTTGCATGGATGATTGATTCTTTGTTTTCTTGAACTCTCAACCATGATTTTTGGTATGAATTTTTACCTTGCCTTAGAAAGTAGGGAGTATTCATATGATGATGTGGTTGAATTCAAGTTGGGGAGAGAAATGGTTGTGTACTTATTTGGTTGTTGCTATGAGGTTGAAAAGAAAGAAAAAAAAAGAAAAAAAAAAAGAGAAAAAGTTTTCAAAAACAAAAAGAAAAGAGAAACGAATAATTGTGCTAATAAGTATTGTGATTGATTTGAGAAACTTGTGGTTAAGGAAGAAGTTTAATCGAGATTTTGTTGTTTGAATCTTTGGTGGATTGATCACTCCCTTAGGTTTAGGCAAGTTTTTGTTTCGATTATCCTTAGGACATGTCCCTTGTTTGTTAACCAAGCCACATTACAACCTTGAAAAGCCCTTGTGATTCTTGCTTTTATATCTTCAATGTGATTTTTGGATGAATGCATAATTTAATCTTTTGTTTGCAAGATTGTTGGATGAGTGTTAAAAGTCCCTCACTTTTGTGTGTTCTTCATCCATTGATGAATTTTTGCTAGGTGTGATTCATGATGTGAGCATGTATTGTGTTAGAATGTTTTGCATGATTTTTGTACTTAGGATTCGTTTCGTTTACATGTTGTCGTTGTAGGATAGTGGTAAGTATTTACTTTGTTTATACGTTTTTGTATTGAGCCATACATTTGTTTTTGGTTTTCAAAACTTGTTGATTCACAATTCTTTGGTTTGATACTTTTGATTCTTTGATTTATTTGACATTGTTTGAGGACAAACAAATTTTAAAGTTGGGGAGAGTTTGATAAGTGCCAAAATATTGTTATTTTGAGTATATAATTGTGGCACTTATCGATTCTATTCATTCCGTTTTTGTAATAAAATCCCCACTTTTGTGTATATATTCACATTATTTAGTTTTCATATGTTTTATATACCGTTTAATAGTTTTTCCTTTGTTTTTATAGGTATTCATGCTTATTGGAGCCTCGAGGAATAAAGTGTCGAAGGCACGGCTCCGATTGCGCGATTTTGGATCAAAAAAGCAAGATTTGTGTAGAGAGGTCCGCTTAGCGGCGTCTAAGCGCGCTTTCCAGTGGCGAACTCATTTTCCTGGCCGCTAAGCGACAGCTCTGGGCGCTAAGCGGAGCCCTGTTTACTGTTCTAGATATTTTTGTAATACGTGTAGTCCGCTCAGCGAGATTTGGCCGCTAAGCGGCCGTAGCAGAAATTGAGTTTATATTTCTTCATTTGTGAAATTTCTAGGGTATGGTTTTGGGAAAGTTTTGGTTCCAACTCCATCATTTTCATTCTTAGATTAGGATTAACTTAGAAAACAACACTGGGTCATGCACTTGGAAGTTCGGAGGTGGATTTCTCATCAACCAGAGCTGACAACCCGCGAGATGTTTGGTTTATCTCTTCTATTCTCTGTGTATTTCTTTGTGTTGGGTTTGTTTGTATAGTTACTCGAATCTTATGTATATTTACCGATTATAATGTTATATTTAACTTGCTTTACAAATCTGTGTTGATGTTATCCTGGATTTTTGCTCTATGCTGGGGATTTGGGGTGCTTTAGAGATAAACTTCTTGAATCCTTATCTAGGATGATTATCTGTTAGTTTCTGAACTCTAGAGATAGATTTAGAGCTAGCATTCACCGTGGGTATCTGTACTTAATGCTTTCGTGTTTGAGCGGCGCGCGAGAGATCGCCGATGCGAGAATACGGATGTTCTCGCGACTTCGCGTTAGAGATAACCTTAGTTGTGAGATGATCTCGTTTGTGCTCCAGAGATGGACGCTTATGTAAGAGATACGTGATGACATAGATGAGTATCGTAGGTTGAGTATAACGGGTTGGTATGTGTATGTTTGTGAAGAGTGAATATATTTACATTCCTGATAAGTTATTTCTCTTCTAAGAATGTGTTTATTCTTTTCCTGTCTATATCTTTGTTTACTTTTAGCTCATTCAAACCCAAGCTCGAAACCGTAGAAACTGTTGAATGGCATCTCTCCATCTCTGAGGACGATAATTCCCGGATCAATATTTCCAAATCTTTTCTGTTGCTTGCCCTATACTGCATTCAACAAAATGGCACCGTTGCCGGGGATGGTTGTTGAATTGAATCGCAATAGTTTTCGTGGTTTTGAGCTTTATATATAACGTATATATTGTATAGTTTTACGTGTATATATTTACTTGTACATGTTTACTTGTTTATGTTCACCATATAGTTACTTGTATATGTTTGCATACAAGTATACTTTGTTGGTGAATGTTGGTGAAACACGTTGAGATCGGATCAGTTCGTTATTCAAAATCTTCACTTTTCAACTTGTGAATTCAACATTCACCAATTTTCTCTTTTTGTATGTTAATAGTTATATGTGTTTCATGTTTGTATATATGTGTTTGTTCATGTACATATTTGTATACTTGTGTTTTCCTTTATGTTCGTTTGATCATTGTATATATTTGTACTTGTAATGTTTGTTGAGTGTTTTGGTTAGGACACTTTCTTTAGGCTTGTGCGGTGAGACGTCACCATAGCATGACGGGAGGAAGCTACTTTCCAAACACCAAAACAATAAAGGCGTCGAGCTAACAACGTAAAACAAGCGCTTGTTGGGAGGCACCCCAACGGTTGTAAATATTGTTTATATTTCTATTTATGAGGTATTTAGGTGAAGTGGTGAGTGATTGGAACAACAGATTTTGTTCTGGTTTTTCTGGTTTCTGCTATGTCCGCTAAGCGAGCATAGCAGAATTTTGTTTTTCTGCTCTGTACAAGTGGGGTTCCCATTCCACTTGGTTCACTCATTTTTCCCACTTTCACCAAGGCTAATTAGTAGTATATATTAGTTTTGTTTTTCTAATTCTTTTGTGATTGTTTGTACTCAAATATTGTTAGTGATTCGAAGATTTTTGAGGTGATTTTCCAAAGCTTTAGTGTTTCAACTTGCGGATGTATGGTAGGATATTGTTTTTGAAGTTGTATCATTCAAGGTACTCATTTATCGCTTTCTATAGCATAACATGTTTAGGAAACTTTTCATTTGTACAATTACCATACCCTTCATTCTTTTGCATTACTTGCTTGTTGATTGAATCACTTTAGTTCCCAAACCATAAATGTGAGGAAGCTTTCCATTGTTTACATATGCTGGAGGCCACAATCTTTGTTTTAACTAGATTTTATTATGCTTAATCTTTTGTTTATGTTGATTTTATGAAAGCATGAAAAAGATCAAGGCATTTTGTTTCATTTTGAGCACAACCACCATAACCAAATAGTCAATTCACCTTGTGAGTGTGTGATCATTTGTTAAACCTTTTGAGCTTTTTGTCAATGTCCATGTTGTTTTTTCTAAATGCTTATCTTTGAGTGTTTAGTTCTTATTTTTGCATGGATGATTGATTCTTTGTTTTCTTGAACCCTCAACCATGATTTTTGGTATGAATTTTTACCTTGCCTTAGAAAGTAGGGAGTATTCATATGATGATGTGGTTGAATTCAAGTTGGGGAGAGAAATGGTTGTGTACTTATTTGGTTGTTGCTATGAGGTTGAAAAGAAAGAAAAAAAAAAGAAAAAAAAAAAGAGAAAAAGTTTTCAAAAACAAAAAGAAAAGAGAAACGAATAATTGTGCTAATAAGTATTGTGATTGATTTGAGAAACTTGTGGTTAAGGAAGAAGTTTAATCGAGATTTTGTTGTTTGAATCTTTGGTGGATTGATCACTCCCTTAGGTTTAGGCAAGTTTTTGTTTCGATTAGCCTTAGGACATATCCCTTGTTTGTTAACCAAGCCACATTACAACCTTGAAAAGCCCTTGTGATTCTTGCTTTTATATCTTCAATGTGATTTTTGGATGAATGCATAATTTAATCTTTTGTTTGCAAGATTGTTGGATGAGTGTTAAAAGTCCCTCACTTTTGTGTGTTCTTCATCCATTGATGAATTTTTGCTAGGTGTGATTCATGATGTGAGCATGTATTGTGTTAGAATGTTTTGCATGATTTTTGTACTTAGGATTCGTTTCGTTTACATGTTGTCGTTGTAGGATAGTGGTAAGTATTTACTTTGTTTATACGTTTTTGTATTGAGCCATACATTTGTTTTTGGTTTTCAAAACTTGTTGATTCACAATTCTTTGGTTTATTACTTTTGATTCTTTGATTTATTTGACATTGTTTGAGGACAAACAAATTTTAAAGTTGGGGAGAGTTTGATAAGTGCCAAAATATTGTTATTTTGAGTATATAATTGTGGCACTTATCGATTCTATTCATTCCGTTTTTGTAATAAAATCCCCACTTTTGTGTATATATTCACATTATTTAGTTTTCATATGTTTTATATACCGTTTAATAGTTTTTCCTTTGTTTTTATAGGTATTCATGCTTATTGGAGCCTCGAGGAATAAAGTGTCGAAGGCACGGCTCCGATTGCGCGATTTTGGATCAAAAAAACAAGATTTGTGTAGAGAGGTCCGCTTAGCGGCGTCTAAGCGCGCTTTCCAGTGGCGAACTCATTTTCCTGGCCACTAAGCGACAACTCTGGGCGCTAAGCGGAGCCCTGTTTACTGTTCTAGATATTTTTGTAATACGTGTAGTCCGCTCAGCGAGATTTGGCCGCTAAGCGGCCGTAGCAGAAATTGTGTTTATATTTCTTCATTTGTGACATTTCTAGGGTATGGTTTTGGGAAAGTTTTGGTTCCAACTCCATCATTTTCATTCTTAGATTAGGATTAACTTAGAAAACAACACTGGGTCATGCACTTGGAAGTTCGGAGGTGGATTTCTCATCAACCGGAGCTGACAACCCGCGAGATGTTTGGTTTATCTCTTCTATTCTCTGTGTATTTCTTTGTGTTGGGTTTGTTTGTATAGTTACTCGAATCTTATGTATATTTACTGATTATAATGTTATATTTAACTTGCTTTACAAATCTGTGTTGATGTTATCCTGGATTTTTGCTCTATGTTGGGGATTTGGGGTGCTTTAAAGATAAACTTCTTGAATCCTTATCTAGGATGATTATCTGTAATTTTCTGAACTCTAGAGATAGATTTAGAGCTAGCATTCATCGTGGGTATCTGTACTTAATGCTTTCGTGTTTGAGCGGCGCGCGAGAGATCGCCGACGCGAGAATACGAATGTTCTCGCGACTTCGCGTTAGAGATAACCTTAGTTGTGAGATGATCTCGTTTGTGCTCCAGAGATGGACGCTTATGTAAGAGATACGTGATGACATAGATGAGTATCGTAGGTTGAGTATAACGGGTTGGTATGTGTATGTTTGTGAAGAGTGAATATATTTACATTCCTGATAAGTTATTTCTCTTCTAAGAATGTGTTTATTCTTTTCCTGTCTATATCTTTGTTTACTTTTAGCTCATTCAAACCCAAGCTCGAAACCGTAGAAACTGTTGAATGGCATCTCTCCATCTCTGAGGACGATAATTCCCGGATCAATATTTCCAAATCTTTTCTGTTGCTTGCCCTATACTGCATTCAACACCTAGTTTTTTTGAGTTAATAGGTCATTTTCTCCACTATAGGTTAGGTTATCTCCCTTTTAATTATCTTGGTATTCCAGTGGGATTTAATCCCCATTTTAAGTCTTTTTTGGATCCTCTAGTTAGTCTTATTTCTAGGAGGTTGGTTACTTAACATCATAGGTATGCGAGTTTGGAAGGAGGGTAGGGATGTCAATGGGGCGGAGCGGGGACGGGGGATACATTCTCATCACAATCCCCGCCCTCGAATCTATTCCCCATCCCCGCTTCGAGTCCCGCTACGGGGGAATTTTGTCCCCCATCCCCGTCCCCACGGATCCCCACGGGTCCCCAAGGTTCATGTGGAGATCCATAAACATGACTTTTTTATTTATTATTTTAAACCAAATTAATAGTAAAAGCTTCAAAAACTAACCACAAGAAATTTATAAATTATTCTTTTATGATAAATATTGTTTTAACAATATTTAATCTATAATATTAAGTGTCATGACCACCAAAATTTCAAACTAAAATAAAATTGAAATAATCATTTAGATCTCACTCTTTTACTAACGATACATATATATTTTTAAATTGTGTATAAGATTAATTATATGAAATGACAAATAAACCTACATAATAATTTATAACTATATATAAATTAAGGACATTATGTTATTTTAAGCGGGGCGGAGGATATTTACGCCACCCCCGTCCCCGAAGTGCCTTCGGGGAGACTTTGTTCCCCATCCCCGTCTCCGCGGGGGAAAAATTCCCCGTCTTTGGGGCCCCATACGGGGAATCCCCACGGAGATCCCTGCTAACGGAGGCAAGTTGACATCCCTAAAGGAGAGTGGTTATGCATAACTTAGTCCTTGGTTCTATCCTTGTGTTTTACCTTTCTTTTTTAAGATGCTTTTTAAGGTTCTGAAGAAAATGGTGACAATTCAAAGATGGTTTATGTGTTATGGGTGTGAAAAGGCAAGGCTAAGATTCCATAGGTGTGTTGGTTCAATATATGTAAGCCTAAATGGCATGGAAGATTGTTATATCACTCGACTAGTTTGTGGAATGAGATTTTACTTGCAAGATATGTCCACACTCCCGTGATTTCTTCCCTTGTAGAGGTATGTCTTTTAATCTCCATTCAGTCTCGTCTTGGTGGAAGTGGTCTCTTACTTAGGTTCTAAATAAGGGTATGTGTATGACTGTTTGTAGATGGTATACAAAGGAAAGTATGAGATGGCACGAACACATCCTTTTGGGATAATTTTTGGGTGTGAGAGTTCCCTCTAAAAAGGAGGTTTCATGGGTTATATCTGATTCATTGTAATCCTAATAGATCAATGGGAAAAGTGGTGGGCATGAGGTGTGTTAATTAAGGAGTATTTTCTATGGGATAAGACCTTTCTTTGTCTTGGAACAGATGCTAATGTGCAGCAATTTTTCCACTTTTTCCAAGGGGTCTCTCTCTCTCTCTCTCTCTCTCTCTCTCTCTCTCTCTCTCTCTCTCTCTCTCTCTCTCTCTCTCTCTCTCTCTCTCTCTCTCTCTCTCCTTGTAGTGATTATGGCTAATGGAAGGAAGAGGTATACTCTACTACTTATACTTATAGCTTTCTAATTCATGAGGAAATATGCTTTGTCTTTTATTTTGCTTAGTTGAGCTATATCCAAGGTAGTTAGTTGTCTTCTCTTGGAAACTTCTTCGACACAAGTTCCCTTCTAAAGTTAATTTGGCCAAGTGTGGGGTTCTCCTATGTGATGTAGGGGTGTCTTGTAGTTTTTGAGAGAGTGTCACATAGTCAACTTTTCATTTATTTGTATCTGATGATGTTGTCTTCACTACGTGGTAAAAGATCTTTAGGTGGATGAATTGGTATTTTTCTATTAATGAGGATATCTTGTTGCTTTTTGAGTCTTTTTGTACCTTAGGGTTTCGGCTAAAAAAGAGGGGATTTATATTGGTATGATATGTTGTGGTCTGGGTTATTTGGTAGTCTCATAATGATTTTGATTTTTTTTCCTGGTAAAATTGTGAAAGTGGAGAATTTGGAGGTCATAAACATCACTTTGTCATGGAAATGATATTCGAAAAAGCCTTCAAATTACTCTTTCTCTTTCTCTATTTGATTGGAGAGCCATATTCCCATTATAGGTGAATAGTGGCTCTGAGTGTCTTTGATCATCTTAGCCATGGTTGACCCAATCAAACAGTAGGCCATGTTCTAATTTTAAAAATGGGCCCAATTTTTTTAAAATACAATTATAATAATTAAAAATGACATATAAAATATATAATTATATATTAATCAAAAAATTTAATTATAATTATTTTGCCTTTCTTCAATCTCATTTTTTTTATTGTATTGATTTTTTATTATAACAATTTTTCATTTATTAAATTTTTTAATAACATTTTATATTTTTATTAATATTAATCTAAAAAAATTGGGGTTTTAAAGATTTATGGACCCTTTAAAATTTGGGACATGTGCTGTAGAGTCTGTTGCTCCTGCCACTGATCCTAGTGTGAAGTATTTTTCATTTCCTCTTCTTGTTATGTGATGTTTTTTTGAACGGTTGTTATTATTTTAGCCTCTTCTTTTTCAAAGATTTTTCTTATTAAGTAGTTTTTGTCTAACCTTTGTCTGGTATTTCTTGTGCTGGAATGAAGAGTGATTGCAGGCTCTTTTATATATATATATATATATATATATATATATATATATATATATATATATATATATATATATATATATATATATATATATATGAGAAAATGGGTCATGCACTGACAGTGTAAAATAATTTTACACTGTCAACCAATCACAACCATGTATCTAATTTTTCCACATTTTTATTTTAAAAAAAAATTAATGACATGGCACACTCCTTATTTTCTATTGGATGACAGTGTAAAACTATTTTACACTGTCAGTGCACATTCATTAAACCCTATATATATATATATATATATATATATATATATATATATATATATAAAAGAGACGTTGTTTATTTTGAAACAAATAACAAATTGCAAAGATATTGAATATCAACGAACCATTGATGTAAACGTCAATTGTTGTCTCCCGAAAAATTGCAAAGTTGTTACTCACAAGGCGCATCATTTCGTTGATTACCTATATATGTAAGACATCACAACACTATAAACAATATTTTATTTTTAAATTTTTAATTAGTTGAGATTAGTTTTTAAAAATAATTAGGGAGAAAGATATTATATTATTTATATATATATATATATAGGGAGCATATCAAGTGAGAGCATTTTACAATGAGAGATGAGAGGAACAATTATCAACCATTGGATTCATCAAGAAAGAGAAATTAATTGCCACATTAATTGATTAACATTCTCTCTCTTGATGAATCCAATGATTGATATTTGTTCCTCTCATCTCTCATTATAAAATGCTCTCACTTGATATGCTCCCTTATATATATATATATATATATATATATATATATATATATATATATATATATATATATATATATATATATATATATATATATATATATATATATATATATATATATATATATATATATATATATATATATAAAACTCATTTTCTCTGTATGTACAACACTATAATTAATGAATATATCAACCTACCTTGGAAAGATAACTCATTTTCTTTATATCTTTAAGACTTAAATGTTTTTGTGTCGGTAGTCTAGTCTTCATGATTTCCTCTTGCTCCTCCTGCAATTAAGTCATACATTATCTGATGAGCAGCATATTAATAATTTTTCTTTATATCTTAATACTTGGTTTATGTTTATTTTCATGTTATGAATTTAAAAAGTTTTTTCATATCATTTGGTTATGTTTTTATGTTATTGAGTCCTTTTATATGAAATTGTAAAATTCATATTTTAGTTCATAAAGTATTAATTGAAATTTAGTTTTTAGATATATTTAATCATAGTTGGAAAGTTTAAATGTACTATTGATTTTAGTAGGTTCTTTATTTTCTTTATCTTTAGTTTTATTTAATAAATAAAATTTAAAGAATTAAGAGTATCACTTACAACACGAGATCACGTTGGTGGACCTCCTAAATATTTTACATAATGATTTTATTTTGGAATGCGACACGGATGGGAAACCCTCTCATGAGGCTAGCCTTAGCTAACATTTTATGTTCCCTTAAATTAGACATAACAAATAGAGGTGATTCCATAATTGATTTCAATCAAATCCCAATTCCTAACTTGGTATTAGAATAGGTTGAATGTGATGAAGTTCTATGTGAATACTAGATCGAACAATATTGCAAATCTTTGGGGCCTCAGGAATCCAAATTGGAATTTTAACCTCATATTTACTTCTGATCATATTCGAGGTCATTACCAAAATTCTGTAGGATAGATTGGGGGAAAACAACGGCAAAAGTTGTCTCGTCAAATTAATGACGGTTCATGAAAAATAAGGTTGAAAATGAACAGGTTAATTGATCAACAGTCGAATCTACTCTATTGTCATTGGCACATTGACCTTCAGAGAGAGTATGTTGAAGGGAGGTACACACAACCACTTGCACAAACAAAAGGAGCAACAGGCCATCCAACGCAGTACTAAATATCTAATTACTTCAGTGGGCTCGCTCTAGTCTAATAGAGAAACAACCAAATTTGGAGCATGGGCATGAACTCATTTCCTCACCAGACTCATAATCGCGGATATTTAATGATTTATAGACAAGTTCTCTCGACAAAAAAATAGTTTTGTAATGCATTAAATAAATTATACCACATATTATCATATCAAGACTGAGCCTAAGCATCTCAAACACCTATAAAATTGAATGCGGTGGAAGACCGGGCCGCCCCCACCTACCTAAAATTTTTACACCAATTACTCTTTTTTATCACTATTAAAAGCAAAAAATAACCTTAAATCTTGCTCACTATTTTAAACTAATTAATATTTGTACTATTAGTTTATCCTTTACTTAATTCAAATGTGTTTAATATTGATAGTTGATTAATCAAATATAACTAAAGATACTATAATAAATATTATTTCGATTATACATGTAATAAATAAATAAATTAAACCAAACTAAATATTTTAATCATTATAAATATAATTATTTTTATTTATAATTGTGATCAGAGAAAATAGCTGATGCAACCTCGCACAATGATTAACCGACTCCTTCCCGTATACACTCAGCATTAGTAATACCATACACAATCTGATGCAATGTGTTCACCTCACATCCATAAGATAAGTTGAAGAAAAACAATTCCATGGATAAAAGTAAGGTTTTTTCTCTACCCACCTTTCTATGGGGTCACCCCCAGCGAAAACCCCACTTTACTCCTTCTTCGGAAATCCATTTCCGAAATATTTTATTTTCTAAATTTTTCCAGACTTCAGAAGTGCATCTCCGAAAAAATCCCAAAAATTGAGATTTTAATTAATTCGGAGATGCATGTCTGAAAAAACAAAAAAAAAATCTAAAAATCCCAAAAATTAATTTTAGGATATTAATTAATTCATATATCATAAATTTGATATAATTTATGAGTAATGAATAATAAGAATTATATATTTTGATATATATGAATAATAATTATTATATATTTCTATTCTGATTCATATTTTAAAATTTAAAATAATTTTTAAAAAAATTAAAATAATTTCACTTACAAAATGAGTTATAATTTTTTATTTATATATTTATAATAATTATTATGTATTTACAAAAAAAAATAAAAAATGAGTGTTTTAATTTATATATTTATATATTTATATAATTATATAATAATTATAATAATTATTATATATTTATAAAAATTATTATATATTTATATATTTATATAATAATTATTATATATTAATTATAAATATATTTATATATTTATATAATAATTATAAAAATTAAAAAAATGAGTGTTTTAATTTATAATAATTATTATATATTTATATATATTTATATAATAATTATTATATATTTATATATTATATATTTATATATTTCACTTACAAAATTAATAATTATTATTATATATTTCTATTATGATTCATAATTAAAAATGAGTTATAATTTTTTATTTAGTTTAAAAAAATTAAAAAAAGATTTTGTCTTAATTTTATTTAAAGAATAAATTTTATATTTAATTCTATATAATTCAAAATTTACTTATGAAATTAAAATGTTTTTTATTTATATGAGTTAGTAAAATAATTTTTAACTTTAAAATTGTTTAGGAAATTTTGATTCACCTTAATTTTATTGATTCACCTTCATTTTATTGATTCACCTTGATTTTATACCTATTAATTGTATTGATTCACCTTGATTTTAATATTTTAATAATTATTGAATTCTTTCGGAAGTGTATATCCGAAACATTCCAAGACCAATTTGGTCTTGGAAAATTTCGGATATGCATCTCTGAAGACACCCCTCTCCAAAAAAAAATGTGTTTTCGGAAATGCATCTCCGAAAACCCAAAAAAGGGGTGTTTTCGAAAATGCATCTCTGAAAACACCTTTTTTTTCGTGTTTTCGGAAGTACATTTTCGAAATAAGACAAATTTTAAAAAAAAAATGTTTCGGAAATATATTTCCGAAGTAAGGGATGTTTTGGGTTTTTCACCAGAGATAACCAAGAAAGTAGGGAGGTGGGTAAAGAAATTTCCTAAAAATAATCTTAAACACCTAAATTTAAGGTTTATGGTAAACCGCGCCGCAATGTATTCGCACAACATTGTGCATTGGTTTTTATAACGGTAGGTAAAGGTGTCGTTGACTCTTGGAAAACATATGATAGAACTCCCTACTAATAATTGTCAAGTATTGAATTTTTTTCTAGTTTCTAACAAAGTTTATACAATATTTTTTATAAAATAAGAGTACTTCAACTAATAAAATTAATGTATCTTACTTGACATAAACTTAATTTACCTTTGCCTTTTCCAAAATATGTGGATTTTGTGTAAGATATATCATTGACCACATCATACTACTAGCTGTTGCTTCGTGACCAGCAAGTATAATCCCTATCAATATATCAATAATATCCTCATCTTCTGGTTTCCAACCATCTTCATCCTTTGCATGCAAAAGAACATCAAGTAGATCTTTCCTTTCACCATTTTTTATTATCAACCTCCTTTCTTCCACAATAGGTTTAATTAATTTCACCAGCTTCTCACGTGCCTGTGTGAAAGTTTAATCAACACCAAAAGAAATTGTTATCATAATGATTAGGGTTCAAATGCATTCTAATCAAATTCATGTTAATTAATAATAGTATTATGATGGTAAATACGAAAAAATAAGAAATAATTACCATGAGTCCTTTCCGAAACGCAAAACCGGGAAGATTAATAGGCATAGAGAACAAAGCACTATGCATTTCGTTAAAAGAATTTCCGATTTTGTTTATGATATGTTGATTGTAAGAGCCTAAGAAAATATCAATAATGATATTAAAGGAAATATTTTTCATCTCTCTCAAGAACTCAACCGGGTGACTCATACTTGAAAGTTCCGCCAAAGAATTAACCACAATGTCCTCAATGCGTGTTAGGTACGTTTCTAGTGTATTATGTCTCATGGTAAGAGATGAGATTAATCGTCTAAAACGTCTATGTTCTTCTTTAGAGAAACTCCAAATAGGTTTACATCCCACCACTTCTATAGTGGATTTTG
The DNA here is from genome assembly GCF_029867415.1 of Vicia villosa. NCBI lineage: Eukaryota > Viridiplantae > Streptophyta > Magnoliopsida > Fabales > Fabaceae > Vicia > Vicia villosa. The sequence continues at coordinate 170,791,522 of NC_081183.1, read as the reverse complement.
GATAACCGATTTTAAATGTCTCATCTTCTGTCAACACTCGTTTACACATCTCAGCCTCACAAACAATAATGCTTGGACTTCCAAACAAATGAGTCTTGTAGATACCGTTTCGTCCGTACCTGTAGATAGTGAGATTTATTATACTATTTTGAGAATTTCTTTTTGTTTATTGATTAAATAACTGATATATCTAATCTATATATAAATCAGATACAACAGTTACTTGATGAATCTGTAAGAGAAATATTTGTATGTGTGTCAAAAAACATTGCAAGAGAAGAAAAAGAAAGAGACTACTTGGAAACGATGTTGTTGATGAATGAATCGGGATGACCAGATGAGAAATTTTTAACAAAAGCCAACATATTGCCAATAAATGGCAACCCCAAATCACCAGGAGGAAGAGGGTACTGCTTGTTTCTTTGCTTGATGTTATAGTACCACTCATTCAATTTCCATACAAAAATGTTTACATAAAAAGAGCTTGCCAATGAAATGGCAGATAACCAGAGCCAATATTGTATATCCATGTTTGAATAATTGAATATCTAAGTGATTTGTTCATTATATATAGCCTTGGGAACATATGGTGAATTTATGGCATTAATTGTGCTAACCGAACGCACCATTTTTTTTGTTAGAATTAAAGAGATCCTTACTCAGAGTCAAGGTGATGGTGATTAACAATTACATTTTCTTTTACTGCCTTTGTTTTGAAGAGAACAGTTTATTTTATAACTATGGTTTCGGTTAAACTAAATTCAGTTTTTGAAAGATTTGGAAGGGAGTATTTTAAAAAGTTATATTTTGAGGGATATTGAAAAGAGAAAATAGTATATGGTGTAAATTATTTTACACGTCAACCAATCACCACTATCAATCCCGACACATCATACTGTAAATTTTAAGTTATTGTTATGACATGGCTGAATAATATATTGCTATTGGTTGACAGTGTAAAACTATTTTACATTGTCGGTGTATAACTATTAAACCTATTTTAAAAGTTACATTTTATATATTTTTTGTTTTTTAAAATATTTTTATTTTAAAATTTGGAAATTTAAATTTTGTTTGTTAATTTTAGTTTTTTAATAAAAATTTATGTTGCATATTTTGGTTGACTTTTTAAATGATATGTTATTGTGATTTTTTTTTTAAAATATCCAAATTTTTCAAAAAAATTTCACAAATAACCAACATTTCAAAATAATTACCAAATGACCAAAATTTGAAAAAGAAAAAAAAAACATATTATCGCCAAGCCCAGTGGCGACAACACTATATTTTGGGCCAAGCCGTCAGGCCTAGTGGCGACTTCTCTTAAATTTTGGGCCAAGTCGCCACCTAGGGTGGCGACAACATTCATTTTGTTTCTTTTCCTATAAATACAAGCTCATTCCTCCACTAAAATGCACTCATTTCTCCACCAATTTTCTCATTTTTCTTGCACATCTTGGTCATGAATCACATAAGGCCTCCGTCAAACCCCTCATGCCGGTTAAATTTTGGAACATTCATTCTTTTGACCAACTCAAGAGGACTCTGATGTCTTTTTTAGAGGGGGGTACAAACTTGGCGAAGTCATCAGAAGGATCCAGAGGCTTAGAACAAGGACCTCGTCTGATACCGGAGAAAAGGAACGTTGGTGGAATGACGTGGAAGGCGATGTTGATTTTCTAATGATGCATGGATCTGATGACATTGTTTTGACTATTGTTATTTCTTATATTTTAATCGTTTTTTTGTGTTGTTGTTTTAGTCTTTGTGTTGTTGTTTTAATCGTTGATTTTAGATGACATTTTTGTTCGTATTATTGTTTATGTCGTTTGCTGTAACTCCTTTGACTAATGAAAAAAAAGTCAATTTCATTGGTAAAATAAATTACAAATAAATTACAAAGAACATTGATCCTAAAAACTATGTGGTGGAACTAGATTCACGATTGAGACATTTGTTCTTATTATGCCTGACCTGACGAAATATACTGCACTTCCTTTGTATTTTATCAATGGCGTTCATTTCGGTTCTAATACGCTTGCTGTTTGGTCTATTTCAGTTCTATTATCTTCACAATAATAGAATTCTATGGTGAATAAAGTTTGTAATCACTATAAATTAAAATTAAAAATTTTAATTTTTTATCATTACAAATCAACTTGCTATTAAAAAAAATGATATTTGAGTGAATAGGTGATTTGATAAAAACAACAAAAAAATTCTCCCTCTCGTTCAAACAACCATCATATCAAAAAAGCAGATACAAATCCACAAATGGCTAATTACTCCGTAACCGATTTGCACCGTTTGACAGAGCCATAAACCGATTTGCACCGCTTGACAGAGCCATAAGTTTTAGTTCACCGTAATAAAAATCTAAACATCTTAAAAATTCTATTCACTTCTTCTCTTTTTCTTCAATATAATCTAGCAAGTGAATAAACCAAGATACCTAATGTAAAAGGATAAAAAAAACTAAGTTTAACCTCTTTTTAACTACTTTAATATATTTCAAATATATATTTATTGGAAATTTTCTTAATTAATAAAGACTTTATGAATCGATACTTAATTCAAGATGAAAAATAAAACTGAAACTTATCTTTAGGATTCATGTAATTTCAATGAGAAGGTTATGACTTTGATAGAGTAATGACATTCTTGTAAATTTCTTAATTCCTTAGTTCTTATTCTAATGGGATAAGAGAATAAATATTTCTATGATATTTTCTAATGCCTACAATTGAGGACCATAACCCCTTATTTGTAATCAGGGTCGGCCCAATCAATTTGGAGGCCCTGTTCTAATTTATAAAATATGGCTAAATTAAAAACAATTCAATTTTAAAAATTATAATTTTACACCTATTTTTAATAGAAATATATAAAATGATAGATATTTAAAAACAAAATTATAATTTTACACGTGTTTTTGAAAAAAAATAGATGTAAAATCTTTTGGTTTTGTAATTGAAAAAAACTATTTGAGCCTCTCAAATTCAGAGTCCTGTAAATAGAGAAGACCGACTCTTTACAAAGCATTGTTAATTGATTGAGTTATATCTTATTTAAAATATGACAAATAAACAAATTAAATCTATTTATTTCTTGAATTAATGTATTATTAGATTGGAGTGAAAATGACTGAAAAATTATTTTATGTTTATTTCACTTAAAAATGCTAATTTATTTTTTTGTCACTCAACCAAACTATTTTAGCTTTTCTAAAAAATTGAATGCACAATTTTTAATATAAAATTTATGCATTTAATTCTTTATAAGTATTTTGATGGCACACACAAATATTTAGAGTACTTTATGGCATGAAAAAAATATATTCATTAATACAATACAAAAAGAGGAACAGATTACTGAAAGTACTAAAATGAAGAAAATACAAAAATGAAAATAAAGAAAAAAATTGAACTACGTGGGCTCTCCAAAAATATTTGTGATCATTGATTTATTTTATACATCAATGATCACAAATATAAACAAATCATATGGAGGTGATCAATACATGTCAATTTTCAACTAGTCCTCCTTATTTTAATCAAATTAATATTATCATACAAAGTGCAATAAACTGAATAAACAAACTTTTTTTCTGATCAGAACGTAATAAAAATATACGAGTATGCATATATACTATCAAATATAGAACATAATTGATTAAGAATGACTAACTCCCACAAAACCAAATAATCCTCTAATTGTATAACACTCAAGTGAGTAGTGTGCTCATGAAAGACCTTGGATGAAAATCCCTTTGTCATAGGGTTTGCTATCATGGAGGCTGTCCTTATAAACAAATGTTAAGCTTATAATCCTGCACACTTATAAACAAATGTTAGTATACCCAATTGTTCTTTAAGTACTATGTTAACATCAAAACCCAAGGGATATGAACAATTTTTTCCAACATGCTGTCGTCCAATGCAACACTTGCTGTCGGATAAATGAATATTCAATTATAGTATTTGTTTCATTGCTTTTTTGTATTTTCTTACTGTCATTTTTACTTGTTACGTGTGTTGCCTTGAGTCTCGAGTTCTTTCCACTAAGAGTTGGATGGCATATGAGGTTGTGATCGAGAGTTTTATATAAGTGCACTTTCCCAAATTAGATGTTTTGTATGATGTCAAAACTAGGATGTTTAGCGCTTCTGTACATTGGACGGTATCATTTGAGTCGTGATGTGCATCTTAGCATTAGGAAGCATAAAAACATCTTTAAATGTGTTAGAAAAGGTTGTGTAAATTAAGAAAAGATTTCATGCAGTAAAAACAATTTTTAAGTGAAAAACAGGTTTATGTAGTTTCTGTTTGGATGTTTTGACACATGAGTGCTTTCAGGTTGACACATAGAAGAACATTTTCTTCTATGAGTCGACAGATACGGGTTATGTGTTGACACATGAGCACTTTCAAGTCGACACATAGAAGAAAAATTTCTTCTATGAGTCGATACATACGACTTATATGTCGACACATGCTGTTCATTTTTAAAGCCTATAGATTATATTTCTCTTGTGTCGACACATGACCTGATATAGGTCGACACATGCATTAATATGAGTCGACACATGACTCATATGTGTCGACATATGCAACAAAATTTTTGAAAAATTGCATTCTTTTCTAAAAGTCTAGTTTCATCTTTTGTCTCCAACTTGCACACATATAAATACCTCATACATGCATCATTTCGAAGTTGATGAAATCATAAACATACAAAGATTGCTCTTCATTTTCAACCTCCCATCTAAGCATACACAAAAACAAACTACACATAATCATTTTTTGTTTAAGTTCCATCTAGATTGGGTTTATAATGTCCAATTTAGGTTGTTGAATTGTTAATTGGGCTGAGAGTATTTGGGGTTTTCATGGAAAAAACTGTGAGGGTTTGTCCTCTAAGATCAAAGTGTTGATTTGGGGTTTCGCACAAGACTTCACAATTTGGGTTCCGCCGAGTGAAAGCTTCAAAGAAGGTAGTTTTTTCGAAGGAGTAACGCTAGCCGGAGGATCGTTTAGGAGTATTGGGTCACGATAATTCGCAATTGGATTGAGTCGAGTGAAATCTTCAAAGGAAGTGGTTTTGTCGAAGAAGTAAAGGTAATTGGAGGATCAATTGGAATTATCGGGTTCTTGATCGAGCTCAAGATCAAGGAAAGAGAAAGAGTAAGGATCAACAATAAATATAGGGTTTGTAGTATTGGCTTGCCACATTTCTCTTGTAAACAGATTTTGAAAAGTAAGATTGATTATCTCAATTCCATTTGAAATTGGGGGTAGAAGTATCCATAGCAAGGACAATTGGTGAACTACCTAAATAAAGTCTTGTGTCCTCTCTCTCTCTCTCTCTCTCTCTCTCTCTATATATATATATATATATATATATATATATATATATATATATATATATATATATATATATATATATATATATATTTATCTCTCATTTACTTTCAATAGCAAATTAATGAATTATGAAATTATGCAATAGATACGATTAGCTTAATTCTATATCATTTCAAAATTGTTTTGTTGTGTTGATTACAATCATTTTTATTGTAATTGGTTTTCAAATCAACAAAACCTTTAAAAAAATTCTGATCAAAACAAAATGCACATTAAGTGTTCGATAAATTGCTTCACTCAATTTTTGTTTAATAATTTCATTGGAAATATATTACTTATGTGTTTAAATTCAAATGTATTGTGTTGATTGTTGAAGTAGATTGATTCTACAGCTTTTCATTATCAATTCAATCTTAGTGGTTTAACGCGTATCTAAATTTTCCGATAACGGTATGGATTAGACGACTTGATTTGGACATTTTGCGTTGTCTATATATAGTTAAAATGTTTTAAAATAATATTTTTAATTGGGGATTTATTACCCCCGCTCTAGATAAGTTTCCTTCGTCTAACAAGTGGTATCCAAGCTTTGGTTTATTATGTGCTTCAAAAACATTTATTATATTATGAAATTTTGGTGTTTAGATCTCAGATGTACGAAAGGATATCGAGACAATGATCTCTAAACCACACACAATGACAAGGTATAAGATAAAGTAGTGCAAAAACTTTAAAAAACACAAGTAATTGTTCATCTAGTTTGATATAAAGAATACCTACTCTGGGGGCTACCAAGCCAGAGATAAGTCCACTATGATAGTATCAATTCAAAGTACTATGCAAACAACCTCCAATTCACACGTAAACAACCCATGCTATACTTCTACCTGAGACTCACCTAGGTATGAGACCCTTCTCAATCCCCCTCAATCACAATCGTGATAATCCATTACAAAGCTTTAGAGGCCACACTTCCAAGACACAGTCACTCAATGCTTAAAAGCTTATGAATGAACACATAACTTACAACTCAAAGAAAACACACAATTCAAAGAAAACACACAACTCTTCTATCAAGATGATATTAGATATGCTCATAAAATACAAGATCGCACAAACCCTAACACAAACTAAAATGTAAGTTCCACACAAATAATAGGTTTGTTGCTTGCTATTTAAAACAATCTTCTGAACTGGACTTGGGCTTCAAATCGCAAGTGGAATGTTATAAGGCCTAAGTATAATTACTAGTTTTTTAAAAAATTTAAATTCAAACAAAATTGGAGTGTTACAACAACCATAAGTGGAATGTTATAAGGCCTATGTATGATTATTTGATTCCTTAAGCTTTATTATCAAGTGTGTACCTCAAAAAGTAAGTATTAGATTGAAGACGAGCCGAATTTTAAAAGGCAATATCTTACTTCACCTCTTGGGAGTTCTTAGGCATCATGTGCGCTTCCAAAATTACCCTTATGCTTTCGGAGATACACATTAGGAAGCACATCATTTAATGAAATAGCGTGTTTACGGAGACGCACCTCCGGAAAAAACTAAATTTTGGCCAAAAAAGGTGCTTTCTGATGTGTATCTCCAGAAGCAGGGGACATAAATGGAATTGCGTTAGGTGCCTAAGAGTATCAAGAGGTGGATTGAGATATTTCTTTTTGTAATGGACTGAATCAATAGAGAGAAAGCCCACTTCACTAATAACTATTGTAATAAAATTGGGTTGACCAATTGTAGTAGTAGTAGTAGTGAGCTTGACTCAAATAATTAATAAAAAAATTGAGAATTTCTTTGTACACCTCTAGGGGTGAATTTCACCTCTGAAAATTCTAAAATGTCATTCAGAGATGCATCTTCGAACACACTCTTTTTTGGATTTTTTTTTGGTGAATTCGGATATGGATCTTCGAAGATACCATTTGTTCCAATTGTCGTCAATTTCGCAACAAAATTAATAAATAGAAATAAAAAATTTCTTAAAATAATTTTTTTTATTATTCCTATAGATATAAATATTATTATTTTGTATCAAAATTATATTACTATAATTATTATTATTTTCTAAAATAATTATTTTAATATTATTCCTAACTGAGATAATATTTTAGTTAATACTATTGCCTCTTTATTTTAATATTATTATTATTTACTATAATAATTATTTTTTATAATAGAAATTTTTTATTATTCCTATACATATAAATATTATTATTATTTATTATAGTTATTATTATTTTATATAATAGTTATTTTCTTGGCATATATATATATATATATATATATATATATATATTATTAAATATTTTTATTAATATAAGATTTTAAATATTATATAAGATTTTATTAATATTTTTTTACTAAAATTAAATATTTTTTCTTAAAATAAATAATAATTGAGTTTTACTGATTATATAAGTTACAGACAAAAGGAATTTCAATCGAATCTATTAATTTTTGTATTTAAAATTAATGATAGATATTAATATATTTTTAATTGTATGAAATGAAAATAATTCATATTTATATTTTTAACGATTTGGATATGTCTGATCTTAAAAATAATTATTTCAGAGATTCATCTTCGAAAACACCTAAAATACTTATGATGTGATGCGTTAGAATATGTATCTCTGAATACCGAGAGTATTCTGTGATTTTTGTCAAAAATATCTAATTGAGTTTTACTGATTATATAAGTTACAGACAAAAGGAATTTCAATCGAATCTATTAATTTTTGTATTTAAAATTAATGATAGATATTAATATATTTTTAATTGTATGAAATGAAAATAATTAATATTTATATTTTTAACGATTTGGATATGCCTGATCTTAAAAATAATTATTTCAGAGATTCATCTTTGAAAACACCTAAAATACTTATGATGTGATACGTTAGAATATGTATCTCTGAATACCGAGAGTATTCTGTGATTTTTGTCAAAAATATCTAAGTAGATAGAGAGGTCTACAAAGAAATTCTAAAAAATTTGACTCACAGTAATCAATAAAATCTTAGTTGATAACTATTAAAATTTATTAAATTAAACAAAATGTTGAGAGAATCCCAACAAATATTTTTATTAAAAGATCTTAGTTGAATAAATAGTTTAAAAACAAGAAAACTTATTAAGTGTTTTATCTATAACAATATATAAAGGAAAAATACTGTTTTATGTATACCAATATATAAAGGGAAAACATGATTTTGGTGTAGTCTATTTTCTTTTCTATTTTACCCTCTAAATATTTCAAAAAAAAAATTATATTCAAAAAACGATGAATACACAACGATCACAACCGATCCAGCCCTCAAAGCAACAAAGCTCAACAAGGAGTTACATCATAAACTCAACTATGTGTGTCCTAAGCCTAGTATTAAACCAACCCCTATAGACAATAATATCAATAATTTGTTGGATAACAACCTTTATATCAACAAGGTTACCAAAGCAGCAGCTATTACTGTATCTCCACGCACTATATAGCGTTTCAGTAGCAGCCAACTTCAAAAGGCCTGATTTCCAGCCCTCCCCCTTACTGTGGTCCAAGATCCAAACCAATTCCTCATTCCAAGCTTTAGGGACATGACTAATATGGAACCAGTGAAGGACAGCAGACTAAATAAATTTCAATTGAATACAATCATAGAATAGATGATCAATCGTTTCGGTATGAGAATAGAAAAACACGTAGAAGAGTGTAACATACCAAACCTATGCAACCTTTATTTCGTAGCTAACTTCCTGTGGCACGCCAACCACATAATCAAGGTGGCACGAGGCCTTGTCGGATTGTTAATCATTAGATTATGTCATTCACAAGCAGGCTCCTTAACCATATGGTTGTAAGCAATCTTCATTTTAAACTTTCCTTGAAGGCACATCGAATTCCATAGTTGCTGCATATTACTGACAGATTCTCTTTGCAAAAGGATATGCTTCATGATTCAAGTCCCATTCTTCTTCACATCAGCCTCCACAATATTTTGATTATATTAATTTTAAACAAAAAGTAACTACAATCTACATTCATAAAATGGAAAATGCATATTGTTAAAAAAAAAATGAAAACTTCTCGACCATTCATTATCACTACCACTCCATGATTCCAATTAAATAGAAAATTAAATTTAAAAAATTAAAAATTATACTCTAAAACGACACTTAAAAAGAAACAGATGGAGTACTAAATATCACTACTCTTATAAAATTATAACTTTTTAAATTTATAATTTTTTCATAAAATTAAATTAAAAAAATTAAAATCTTATTATTTTACACGCATTTGTACATGGAAAATGTGTATTGATAAGAAAATGAAAAACAAGCAAGAATAAAATCTCAACCATTTATTATCACCACAACTCTATAATTTATATTTAAAAAAAATTTAAATTTTAAATTAATTTAAAATTCACTTTAAAATAATGACACAAGTGTATTCTTACCTTTCTTCTTTAAATTACTTAATATAAGTAAAAATAATTTGAAAATAGAGAAATATCTGCCGCCCACATTATGTTGGTTGGGTTTCCATAAAACAACAATAAAACTTCCAACGCACGAAGGCTGAATTTCCAATCCCTTCCACCAACCCATTTAGCACGCCTTAACTTTCCAGGTCTACTACTTTCTCTATTTTATTTAACTTTTCTTTTCTTGTATTTAATGAACATATACTCCAGTCATTGATTTTTTTTTTCAAAATATACTCATTAATATTTATGTTAAAGAAATAAATTATTTTATCACTTTTTACAACCATTTTATTACAATTAATAACGAAATATCCAGTGTAATTAGCCATAATTTGATAGGAAGTTTTTCCTATCAAAACTATAGTCTAGGGTTTGTAATAGAAAAAGGGAAGAATACTAAAAATGACAATAAAATAAAAGATAACTTTTCATTTGATTTTTCATGCCCTTCAAAGTCTCTAAAGATTACATATATATAGTACTCATAGTGGATACTTAACTAGAAGGCTCAAACACTATAAAAAGCCCAATTACATAACAATACAAAGTACTACTAATATAAATTAGGAATTACTTTAAATAACTAAATTATTTATCTAAATAATTTCTCTTCTCTATCATTACCAACCCCTTCAAAAACAACTTTGTCCTCAAGGTTGTAAAATCTTCCCTGGATCCCATGGTATGAAGAGAAAAACTCTGTTAGTGTAGACATGTGCAACCACACTTACAACAGAATCCCAGCCCCTGTTTCTATAGTTAGCAACCTTCATACCTATGAAAGTGTATTTGCCTTCGAATTTGCTTAGAAACTTCTCTATTGGTCTTAATCTAGCTGCAAACTCATATCCCGTAGAGAAGCTCACTAAGCCATTTTCCTGCATTATCAGAAACAGCCCCAAAGGAATGGAAATTGATTTGTTGAAAAATCCTCCCCTAGCTACCCAATTAACATGCTGCTTTGGAACATTATTAAGTGACTGCACTTTGTTATTATCTTGAATGGTAATTCTAGACAATCCATATTTTCTTGAATAAACATATGATCTAGAAATATTAAATGCATTGATCATTATGTTACAAATCCCCCTAACAGTGGCATTGTCTTCATGATCATAGGATTTGGCAAGTGGCATTGATGATATTCCAATGTTGAACATGTTTTTCTTTGAACAACCACCTTGAATAACAACAATTCCAACTTGTGACTGCAAATTTTCACTCTTAATTTTTGTCAGGGACTGAGCAGCTAGGACCACAATTGAATCAGTGTTGTTCATAGGACTATTTTCAAACCAAAAATCAATTATTGGAATTAAAGCAACAACTTCTTCATGTATATTTTCAATAGAAAGAACTCCATTTGGCTCAAACTCTTCTTTCCTCATCAAAAATAGAGAACTCAGAACCTCATCCACAAATTCATTTTGAGTAAAACTATCAATAATTGAATTCCCCAGCCCCAAAATTTGTTGAGTCATTCTATCAAACATTTGACAAGAAAGCTTTATAGGAATAAGAACAACAACTGCCTCCAACAGTCCATTTTCTAACTCACAGTCCACTTGACATACAACATCATTACACTTGTTCAGGACAGCTTCTTCATTAGGAAGTTCAGAATGCAAGGCTGTTATTATTTTTTTTGGCAAAGATCCGATAGCTAGTTTTAATCTCAATGATTGGGCGTCCCTCTTAGCTATCTTGATAGGATTTGAATCCGAATTCTTTCTATTGCTTATAGATGATGGAAGGGGGATCTTGCTCATTATTTCACCCTTGAGACCCTGGGACCGTGAACCAAAAATCTTTCCCTCCTCCCAAATGTAAATAAGCCTGATTACTGAATTCTTTCCTGACTCATCACTTGCATAAGCACTCTTGAGAGCTGATGGAAGAACGTTCCAGAATTCATTAACGGACTCGTTGCCTTTGCGCTTACTAGTTTGTATGATGTCATTAGCCAAGTTCAGAAAAGGGACACGCTGATCTTTCTGGGAAGAACTGAACAATTTATTCCATGTTTCGACAATATATTTTGCTCTATTCCGGTGAGAAACACACAATCGGGATACATATTCAATGCTTTGTTGCGAATTGTTGAGTTTCCGCAACTTCTCTGTCAAAACTTTCCCATCAAACTGACCCAAATTCTCCTTCCTCATCAAAATCTCCAAAATCCGATTCACCTTAGCCAAAACCTCAATCAAATCCGTATGTGGCATTGTATCAAACATCTTAAATGCATCATCTATCTTCCCATAATTCACATACCATTTAACAACAGAAGCCATAGTAAACAAATTGGAATCAAACCCATTCACTATCAACATCCCATCAATCGCTCTACCCTTTTTATAATCCAAATTCTCTCCCCACAATTTCAAAAAGTACTTAAGATCATAAATAATAGGCTTACCGTCAACAATTTCAGCTTCGACATCCTCGTTCTCTCGCTCCCTTGTTTCTTCCATAGCTTTCTTCTCAATATCATCATCTTCATTATCCGAATCAGAATCCAACTCCGAACAAGATTCCAAAACTGAAGCTTTCTCTTCGTTGTCGGCTTCGCCGTTGCTTCCTTGTAGGAATTCGTCGGCTAACTGACCAGCACCGATAGCTTCCACCGTCTCAGCCTGCTCAACGGAACCTGCCCCAGGACTTCTCGGAGATGGCGAAACAGGACAAGCCCTAGTCTTCACCGTTGATTTCTCATTGGAGGAAGGCTTGATTTTGACAGCTACGGAAGAAAAGTTGGACCTAGGAACAAAGGAATCGTCGAACCTGTTGACGGCGGCGGAGAGAGCGGCGCGATGAACCGGTTGGATTTTTCTGATCACTTGACCCGCAGAAGCAAAATTTCTCAAGGAATCGCTCGACCTGTTGCGAAGACTTGAATCGGACGCCATTTTTTCTTGGTTTCGAGAAAACAACCGAGAAAGGGTTTTACCATTGTTTTGGAAAAATCGTTTCTTAAAACCAGAATGAGACACTTTTTGAAACTTTTGTTTTTGCTTATTTTTTGAATCAGAAGGTTTTTGAGAATTTTTCTTAGATATTTTCTTAAAATAAGGAAGAGAGACTTGCAGTTGCTTCTTACAATCTCTTCTACTACTAGGGTGGCTTTGATATTTATCACCAAATGTGTAGGTGTTTGATGGTTTTAGTTGTTGGTGACAATCAGTGTAGTAGTATGAATGATGGGTCATTGAATAAGGGGTGTAAAGAATATGTGGTGAATATCCATGATTTGGATATAAATTTGGTGATGATGATGGAACATATGGATTTGTGTAATAGGGTGAGAAAAGTTCCCATGGAAAGGATGGAAATGAAGGTGTGGTTGGAGTTGTGAAAGAGGGGTTTGTGGGATAGGTGGGAGGAATGCTCCATTGATGAGATGAAGGTGTAAGATGAGGGTAATCAATAGGAGGAATTGAGTACATGATGAAAGCACCAATTGATAGGATGCAATTCCTATCAAGACTATAATCTAGGGTTTCTAATGGAAAAAAGGAAAGAACAATAACAATAAGCTAAGAAAATAGAATTAAAAGATAACTTTTCATTTGATTTTTCATGCCCTTCAAAGTCTCTAAAGATTACATATATATAGTACTCATAGTGGATACTTAACTAGAAGGCTCAAACACTATAAAAAGCCCAATTACATAACAATACAAAGTACTACTAATATAAATTAGGAATTACTTTAAATAACTAAATTATTTATCTAAATAATTTCTCTTCTCTATCATAATTATTTTCCAGACAACCTATTAAATTCAGGAGGTGAATTTCTCCGTATCAAATCAGATTTCTTTAGAGTTTACTAGATCGTCAAAACCCGTGCTTCGCACGAGTATATTAGAAATAAAATTATATATATATATATATATATATATATATATATTTGATATTTAATTTTTTATTTAGATATAAAATTATTTTGTAGGCCATTCAATTTATATTTGCAATTATGTTATTAATTTTTTAATGCAAAAGACTATAAATTATTTTTTTTTCTTTTTAGTTAATAATATGGAGATTAAATAACACATGTTTACGTAGTCAAAAATATGTAGATCTTTATTGGTAAGAAATCGTAAAATTTATCTTAGAAATTTATAAGATAATAGAATGAATTTTGTGCCTTGGCAAGTTCTGAACCAATAGGTCAACTGTGTTAATATCACTAAAAGTATGGATTTTGTGGCTTCTCATATTTTCAGAGAAGAGAATAGTTGTGCGGATTCTATGGTAAGGTATATAATGGACAAATGGTATAAGAATACACTAACTATAATCGCATCCCTATTTTATTGCGGGCTTGTAAAGAATAGGTTTGATCTTCCTTTTTTTTTTTAGGTTCACTTCTTCTTGAGAAGATTTTGGTATAGTCTCTTGCTCTTTCTGTACCGTTTTCTTTGTTTCAATGATATCTTATTAAAAAAAAATCATTTTATGCACAACATTTACCCAAATAAAGAATTGATGTTCTTTTTTTATATGTTCTATATTCATTAAGAATAATAAGATATAAAAAAATTAGTTATAAAATTAATTTGCTAAATAGAAATTTATAAATATTAATGTATATAAAAATAAAAAGTAATAAAGTTATAACTTACTCATTAAAAATAAGTTTGGTATTATTTTTAGAGACAATATAAATTTATTTTAAAAAATTAATTAAAAGTTGATTTTATCGAGATTACAAAAACTTTATAAAGGAATAATTTTAATAAGTATTATTATTCTAATTTAAATGGTTATCTAATTATTAATTGAAAACAAATATAAATTATAGAAACATCTAAACTATAATAACAAAATTTATATAAACTAACATGTTATTTTGATATAATAATTTAAAAATATACAAACTTAAGATATAATTACCATCATCTAAATTTATGTAATAAAAAATTAAATATTCAAATGACTTACATATCATTATAATATCACTAATAGTTTCGATCCTAACACAATCACGTGAAAAACATCACACAAAGAAAACTTCAAAATTGAACCATTATAAAACTAATTAACCAAATAATTATTAGTTGTTAAGCCATATATGAAATTGAAATACAATAACCTACGAAAAAATATTTTTTGTAAATCAGAATGTTATGTGTTTAACCCCAGTAAATCTCCTCCTCTTCTACCCTAGCCGTCACTTTTCTTCTTTTTCCTTCCTCTCTCTCTCAAAGAGGGGTGATTTAGGATCGATTTTGATCCAAAATCACCCCTCCAAATCGTTTTTGTTTATCTATTACTTAAATAAGTGATTTTCACACCTTTTCTTGTTGTCTTTTTTGTGATTTTGTGAGTCGATCGTTTGTTTTGATTTCCCATATTTCTGTGGTGTATTTTGATTTCTCGTCTTTGTGCGGGTATTTTGTTTTTCCGTTTTTGTGCGGTGTTCATTTGTTTCAGGTTGAAAGATTAGTTTTGATCTAGTGCAGATTCAATCAATGACTTTGGTGCCGTCAACGCTACAGATCCGGAAGCATGAATATTTCGGACATCTCAATACAGTCAATACATTAATATTTGTAGGCATATGCAATTTGCCGTTTTATGCTATTAACATGGATGCTGTGGATTTGTTCGCAGATTCATCCTTTTTGTTTTTGGCGATTTTGAATTTGTATTGCAACGATGTACTCTATCGATTTGAATGAATGAATATCATTTATTTTCTGTCTAAAAAAAACCCCCAATAAATCAGAATTCTTCAAACACATTTTTAGCACGTAAAGTTTCTCAATATTACCTTAAGGAACATATGCACGATCAACTCTTAGATTGAAGTTAAAAGTATTATTAGTTTAATAATTTATACGTTAAAGTTAAAAACAAATAGAACAATTCATGTGGTATATTTCTATATTTATTCAATTAAAATAATATTTTATGATATTTTATATACTTGAGTATTTTAGTTTTCATTATCCTTACTATTTATTATCTATATTTTCTATTATTATCTATATTTTCTATTGATTTCAATTTAAATTAATTTTGGGCATCATTTATGTATTTTTAGTTATACTCTATTTTAAATTATTATTTATTACTATGGCTCAATATTATTATTAAAATATTTATTATTTTTATTATTATTTTAATTATTAATATTGCATCAATTATTAAATAATATTTTTATTATTACTATTGGGTTGCCATCATGACTTCTTTACATTTATATTAAGTAGATATGTTAATATTTATAAATATATATATTTAAAAAATAACTTTTATTAGTAATTTTTATTTTTTCACAAAACTTATAAATATTATTTACAAATCAATTTAAATAACTTATAACCTACTTTAAAATAAAAAAATTAAAGATTAACTATACAGATTTTTTATATTATTTTTTATTTATAATTTAGTTTAACTATTAACTTTTTATTAAACTTTGTAATTCATTAAACTACCATTTATTAGTTAGTTTATTAATCATATGTTATAAACTTATCCACTATAAAATATTTATAGTTTAGCCATTTTTTTCCAAAAAAATCTTAACATGTTAACTCTTATATAATAAAAATTGATTAAAATCTAATTAATTAATTGGAGAATATTTTATAAATTATTTAAAATTATTCCTAATATAAAAAGTCTCTTTTAAATAATTATGAAGACTGAATTCAATTTTGAAAGTATAAACATATTATTTTTTTAGAATTAAGTGTTTTAATAAATTATGATACTTCGATTTTCAACATATAAATAAATATTACTTTCGATAATAAGATCTTTTAGCATAAATTGTAGAAGTTAAGAAAATTGGTTGAAATATTATCTATGTTGATTATTTGTATAATTTAATAATTTTAATATTAAAAATATTTAATATTTATATAAGAGTATTCAAAATTGATTATAATTTTATAAATTTTTTAATTATAGTTAAAAAACATAAAAAATTATTTAAAGTACAATTATACATAAAATAAAAAAATTAATTAAATAGTCATTTTTTTAATAAAAGTAAAATGTATACTTACACTAGCATGGTTTAAGTTTAGATAATAAAGAATATAATTTTAATAATTTTACACTCTCAATCATTTACATAATTGATTACTAAATATTTTACATTTGATTTTTTAGACTATTTTTAAAATGAAAAATTTATACAATTATATATATATATATATATATATATATATATATATATATATATATATATATATATATATATATATATATATATATATATATATATATATATATATATATATATATATATATATATATATATATAAAGAAATTATACTTTTATCCTATTTTCATTGAAAAATAGTAAAAATCACAAATAAAAAAAATGTATCTAAAATTTCTCATTATTTTTATCTATAAATATCAGATATTTTCTAATAAATTATTGAAATTAAAAAAAGTTGGTTGAAATATTATGTTTATTAATTATTTGTATAATTTTACCATTTTATTATTAAAAAAATTATTTAATATTTATCTAAGATTATTAAAGACTGATTATAATTTCTTAAATATAATTAAAAAATACAAAATTATTTAAAGTATAACTATACATAAAATAAACACATTAATTGAATAGTCATTTTTCCTAATAAAAGTAAAATACTATACAACAACATTTATATTAGATGGATTAAGTTTATGAGAAAAAACATGTTTGTTATTTTCACACTCGTTTTCTACGCCAATACTTTTGCTATATAAACTATTCATCGTATTTATACGATAAATAATGTTTTTCAATACAAATGTAAGGTTGTGTCATTAAAAAACTTCACAATTATATTAATCATAAAAATATTCGTCTTTTCAATTATTTTACTTATAATTTATTAACGAATTTTATTATTTCATTAACCAATAAAATAGATACTATTAACCATATTCTAATACTAACTTATATGTTAACTTATAAATATATTAATCAACTTTTTATACTATTAACCAACTTTATTCTACTATTTAATATTTTTTTGAAAAAAAGTGATGCATTGACAGTTTTATACTGTCAACCAATCATGACCTTGTTAAACGTCAAGTCATACGGTAAATTTTAAATTATTGATATGATATGACATAATAAAATGTTTTTATTGGATGACAGTGTAAATATTTTTTACACCATCAGTGTACTATCTTTTAACTCTATTTTTTCATGTTTGAGAACTTATTAATCAAGTTATGAACTGAAGTAAGTAACTTTATAAATAATATTAACTAATTTATTAAATAAGATTTAATTTTTGATCAGAATGATCAATAACCAAACTAAAAATTATATTAAATAATTTATAATAATTAATTAATCAATTTTACTTTATAACTTAAAAATATTTTTTCATATCAAAATATATATTAATCAATCTCTAAAATATATCAACCAAAGTTTTAAATATAAAAATAATGTTTACTTATTGTGAAAGGTGTAATGTCATTTTTTAATGTCAAGATATACATTTTCTTTTTCAAGAAAAAACTAGTCTTACCTATTAGGCCATTCCTCCTGCAGTCAGCAAAGCATAAAAAGCATGAAAGTGGAGCCCACACCCATAAATTCTATACCCAAAAAAAACCGTTTTCCACTCTTCTCAAACACCAAACAACACCACTCTCTTCACTTTCTCACTCTACATTCTTTCTTCCTCATTCTCCGCCGTATCAAATTCCAATTCATATCTCATTAAAGCGTTATATTTTCTTCCTCTTTTCAATTATTCTCCACAAAAAAAATCCCCTTTCCGTAGAATCTTCACCAATGCCGCGTAATTAAGCGATTATTTCTCATTCTTGCAAAAAAAAATAAAATAAATTATTCTCTGTTTTCTTACGCTACTCTCTCTGTTTTTCTTCTTCATTCAAAAACCGCTTTCATCAGCAACAACAAAACCCTAAATGGCTTTCGGAGTTTCCTACGTTCTTCATCTCGTTCTACTGTTTTCTACGATCTTTGTCTCTGCTTGGTCTCAAGACGGTGCCGTGATGCAAAAGCTGAAAGCTTCATTCAACTCAAGCCGTTCTCTTGATTGGTCCGATTCAGATTATTGCAAATGGAAGGAAGTTGGATGTTCTTCTGATTCAAGGGTTACGAGAATCGACATTCAAAGGCATGATCTCACAGGCTCTCTACCGAAAGAATTGGTGCAACTCACTGCTTTGACAGATTTTTCTTGCAATCAGAACAATTTGTCTGGAGATTTTCCTAACATGCCGAGTTCTCTTCAGAATTTGTATATTAACCAGAACAAATTCACGTCGATGCCGAGCGATTTCTTTGATGATATGAGTAATTTGTTATTAGTGACTATTGGTGATAATCCTTTCACTCCATGGCAAATTCCTACTAGTCTTACAAAGTGTTTAGCCTTGAAGACTTTTTCTGCTAATAGTGCTAGTTTTGTTGGTGAAATCCCTGAAATCTTTGGGAAAGATAATTTTCCTAGTTTGGTTAGTTTGCAATTGTCTTACAATTATCTTGAGGGTAGTTTGCCTAATAGTTTAGCTGGTACTTCTATAGACACCCTTTGGCTGAATGGTCAAAATAGTACCAATGGTCAAAGTAAACTAAATGGTACTCTTTCTGTTATAGAAAAGATGACATCTTTGAAACAGCTTTGGGTTAATGTAAATTCTTTTACTGGTCCTATACCTGATTTATCAAATCTTACTCAATTAACCTATGCTTGTTTTAGGGATAATAGATTAACTGGTGTTGTTCCGCCGACTTTGACATCTCTTCCAAGTTTGCGAATTGTGAACTTGACAAACAATCAACTTCAAGGGTCACCTCCTAAGTTTAAAGATGGTGTCGCGGTTGAGAATGATTTGAGTGGGAGTAATAGTTTTTGTACTCAGGTTGTTGGTCAACCATGTAGTCCAGTTGTTAATGCTTTGCTTTCTGTTGTTGAACCTCTTGGATATCCTTATATACTTGCTCAGAGTTGGAAAGGGAATGATCCTTGTGGTGGTGGTTCTTGGAGAGGGGTTGTTTGTTCCGGTGGTAATGTTTCAATTATCGACTTTCGTAACCTGGGTTTTTCTGGTAGTATATCTCCTAGTTTTGTAAGGCTTAGTTCTGTGACGAAGTTGCTTCTTTCTAACAATAATCTCACCGGTACTATACCTAAGGAGCTTGCTGATATGCCGGCTTTGAAAGAGATAGATGTTTCGAATAATTCGTTGTATGGTCAGATACCGACGTTCCGTGGAGATGTGGTTGTTAATACTGCTGGGAATCCGGATATTGGACATGATAAACCTTCTAGCCCGCCCAGTCCTAGTTCTGGAGGCAACGATAAGAAGAAATTTAGTGTTGGAGCTATTGTTGGTGTTGTGATTGGGGTTGTTTGCTTACTTGGTGTAGGGGTTTTGGTGTTTGTTATGTGCCGTAGAAAGCGTAATAAGCGTAGTGGCAAAGTTCAAACTCCAAATGCAATAGTGGTACATCCTCGTCATTCTGGAGATGGAAATGCTGTGAAGATAAGTGTTGCAGCGGCAGGAGGATCTCATGCTGGTGGTGTAGGAGGAACTAGTGGATTTAGTCAATCTAGTAGTGTTCAAAATGTGGAAGCTGGTAATATGGTGATTTCGATTCAAGTTTTGAGAGAAGTTACGAACAATTTCAGTGAAAAAAACATTTTGGGGAAGGGCGGTTTCGGCACTGTGTACAAAGGAGAATTGGATGATGGAACAAAGATTGCAGTTAAAAGGATGCAATCTGATATGGGTGGTGACAAAGGGCTGAATGAGTTCAAGTCTGAAATTGCGGTTCTTACTAAGGTTCGCCACAGGCATTTGGTTGCACTTCTTGGCTATTGCTTGGAGGACAATGAGAAACTTCTTGTCTATGAATACATGCCTCAGGGCACTCTTAGTGAACATCTGTTCGATTTGAAAGACAATGGGGTGAAGCCACTAGAATGGAAGAGAAGGCTTTCTATTGCCTTAGATGTTGCTAGAGGTGTTGAGTATCTTCATGGTTTAGCACAGCAAATTTTCATCCATAGGGATTTGAAACCGTCAAATATCCTGCTTGGGGATGATATGCGCGCTAAAGTATCTGATTTTGGACTGGTTCGGCTTGCTCCTGAAGGACAAGCTTCGTTCGAGACTAGACTTGCCGGAACTTTTGGATATCTAGCACCAGAGTATGCAGGTATTCATATGTTAATTATAATTTGGAAAAACTTTGTTGAATACAACTGTTCTATGTTGCATATGTTAGTTATCTAGGTTCCTACTTTAGTATTATCAGTTGAACTAGAGATAATGAATATAGTTATGGAGAAGCGTTTTTTTGCAACACTGTCAAAACTTATGCTCTTTTTATCAAATTTTGTCTGAATAGAACTGTATTGAGAAAGAATGCAAAGATGATAAATTGTTTTGTTAAATTTACTATGAGAATAAAATTTGACTAGTAATTAGGTTTGTTTAAGTTTTCCTCCCAAATTAGTCGGAATAGAGTTGTCAAATAAGTGTCAGTATGTTTAAGGTTATTTTGGTAGAAAATCTCTTTTAAGAATTTTCAATGTGTTTGTTTAAACTTAAGAAAATGGTTAGAAACAGGAAAAAGTAACTAAAATTTGATTAGAATAATAAGGGTTCTTGAGTAGCTGTTGAAAAAAATCTGAATGAGTGTGTTGAATGAGAGAAAATATTTTTAAAAAGTTATGTTTTGATTGTAAACAAAGACATAAATTTATGCATTGCTTAAAACTATCTAATTAGTATTCAATTTTTAGAAATGTTAAATCACTTTCTTTTTAGTTCTTAGACATACAGGCCCTTCTATAGCCATTCTGCATGCATTGTAATGTTCCATTCCATTTACTTCGCCGATTAATATTTACTCGTTTAGTCCTTTAGTTGCAGTGTTATCAAATAGCGGCACCATGGTCACTATGGCGGATATACATGGCGGTTTTTGGGTTTGCCGCAATGGTAATATCGGTCGATATTGCGGGGTTTTCCGCCATAATCCGGTGTAACGGCGCCGCAATGCGGCTGGTATGGCGGGTTTTGGCTCTCCGCCTTCTACCGTAGACAACACTGTTATTTGATTAGAAGGAATATTTGGTGCTAGCATCTAATCTGATAAAATATTGTTGATGTCATGCCCTGTATATGTGTGTAGCAATTAACATTCTAGCATATTGATAATTCTTCTCTTTTCTTGTTCAATTCCCTAACTCATTAAAATTGTATGATATGAAACAGTCACCGGACGAGTCACCACAAAGGTTGATGTATACAGCTACGGCGTGATTCTTATGGAGATGATTACAGGAAGGAGAGCAATCGACAACAGCCAACCAGACGAGAACATCCACCTTGTTACATGGTTCCGCAGAACGCAACTGAACAAAGACTCGTTCGAAAAGGTCATTGATCCAGCAATGGATATCGACGAGGAAGGCTTGGAGAGTTTCAGGACTATTGCAGGGTTGGCCAGCCACTGTTGTGCAAGGGAGCCTCATCAGCGTCCTGACATGGGACACGTGGTGAATGCGCTAGCACCTCTTGTCGAGATTTGGAAGCCGTCTGAACCTGATGCCGAGGACATGTACGGGATTGACTTGGATATGAGTTTGCCTCAAGCTCTAAGTAAGTGGCAGAATATGGAAGGGCGGAGCTCTACATTCGATGTTTCGTATTCTTCGTCGATGATTCCTAGTTGTGAGAATACACAGTCGAGTATACCGCCTCGGTCTCCTGGATTCGCTGATTCTTTTACATCTGCTGATGCGCGATGAAGTTTGATATACATTATTGTTTTTTTGGTTGCTTGTTACATACCCTTTGGCGTTTTCTTTTATGTTTCTTTCATGACATATATTACACCCATCATTCTTAAACTAGTTTTTCTTTTAATCTCTGTTTTGCTATATAGGGTTTTTTAGAATCAGTGATTATGAGATGCAAGAAGACAATGCAGAACAAATATTTTGTCCTCATGTTTTTTCAACAATTTAGCGGTGGTTGATATTGGTTTAGTTCTACTGTTCAAAAAAAAAAAGGATTTACTTATGTAATATAGTGATATTTTAATCGCAATAGTAACACTTCTTCATATCCATAATATATAACATTTTCACTTTTAGTTTTTAAATTTTTTTTTTTTAAAATTGTCCTCTTAATATTCGTCCACACTTTTTGTTTCTCCCATCAACTTCCTTAGCTAGAGGTGAGAATAGGCTAGGTCGGCCTACAGAAACCTATAACCTAGCACTTAAGGTCAGGCTAGACCAGACTTATTTAATAAAGAGATCAGACTTGGGTTTTTTTAAAAGCCTACTAGTATTATTTTTTTACCAAAGCAAAACTAACTATTCTCATTCATAATCAAAACTAACTTTACCAAAGCCTACATGCATAATATTACGCCTAACCCAAGAATTGGCCCGCCTTCACTAACGAGTGAACAACTATATTCGCTTGACGTTTCACAAATTTTACCTCAAAGTTGGGAAAATTTTATAATAACAACTGGATATCTCTTATTATAGTATAAAACTCGGAAATTCTTACGGTAACAGAGTGAAACGCTTGCAACACTCGAAGAGAATCACTTTCGAAAAATAATCCAATCAATATTTAACGAAATAACACCTTGGATAGCTTCTTTGAGGGCTAAAGCTTCCGCTTCAAGAACAAAATGGTTACCTGAATCCCACACCACTCCAGCAGTAAAGAAATTACTGAGTTCATCTCTAATACACCAACCTCTATTTGTCGTACTTCTATTATTATTGCTATTGAAACTCGTGTCCAAGTTACACTTAGACCAGCCACCGGGAGACGGATTCCAACTTAGAAGCTGATGATTATCATTGTTACTATCTTGAACCCGTTGCGTCGAAAATCATTCGCGCCAATTATGATAGGCAATCCAACCGACAAGGGTGCCATATTCACGCTCATTAATCCAAATAAGATCATTCATACTTTTCCACATTGCCTCAATTGTAACGGCAACTCAACCTGCCGTATTCTTATCTTCCTTACTACAAATATCAAGAATGAGCGACTTTACATCATAAAAAGAAATTTCTATGATCAATAATATTGCTCAAACCTGTTGCTCCCCAACAAATGCAAGTATCTAAACAACCAAAAAAGACATGCCAGTCATCCTCATTATTAATATCACAGAAAGGGAAAACTCCCATACACTGAACATGGTGTTGCTGAAGGCGCGTACGGGTAGGCAAACATCCCTGATAGATCCTCCACAATAGGTGTTTCACTCTGGCCGGTGCTTTGATACTCCAAATACTATTTCAATTATCATTATTGTTCTGAATAAAATGATGGTGTTGAGCATCCCTCCACGCCCTATAACTTGAGCAAACACTATAATTACTACTTTGTTCCTCCTTCCACACCAATTTGTCCTCTGTAACCTCCTCCACTAGTGGGACTTTTAGATCCACCACTGTTTCATAATAAAAAATAGGCAAAATATCCTTTTTGGTCCCGTATATTAATCCCAGGGTTCATTTTGGTCCCTTAACTTCAAAAAGTTTCATATTGGTCCCTTAACTCTTCAAAAGGTGTCATTTTAGTCCTTTTTGGCATATTAGCGACGGATTTAGCGGTTGACTTTTGAGTTTTTCCGTCGCTAATATGACAAAAAGGACTAAAATGACACCTTTTGAAGAGTTAAGGAACCAATTTGAAACTTTTTGAAGTTAAGGGACCAAAATGAACCCCAAGGTTAACTTACGGGACTAAAAAGAGTATTTTGCCTAAAAAATATCATGTAAAATTATCAAGTCCCATTGTTCAACATTATTAAGCATGAGATTTCTAACCGTAATATTGTACACACCTTCCTTATGCGGCCCACTCAAGTATTCCTCTCGACTCCCTCGAAGCCACGACTCATTCATCACATTGATTCTACTTCAATCCCCAATGCTCCACCTGCAACCAAGTATAAGAACTTTTCTAGCTTTCCAAATACTCTTCGACACAAAACTAGGATTATACCTTGGATTAGCATCAAATAAAGAGGTTATAGGAAAATACCTTGCTTTAAAGATACGAGACACTAAAGCTTGAGGTAGTGTCATTAGAAACCATCCTTGCTTAGCTACCATCACCATGTTAAATGCTTTAAAATCTCAGAATCTCAATCCTCCTTTCTTTGAGTAAGTGAGACGCTCTTACTCCATCCATTTAATTCTTTTATTATTTCTCCCTCCACCCCACCAGAAAGTGTTTAGCATCTTCTCAATATCATTAATCACCGTATCCGGGAGAATATAAACACTCATAATATGTGACGGAATAGCTTGAAGCACCGATTTGATCATAACCTCCTAACCGGCTTTAAATAAAGACCGACCTTTCCACGAATTGATTCTTTTTCATATCAGGTCCTTGATGAAAGAAAAGGTTGCCTTCTTACTCCTACCAATCATAAAAGGTAATCCTAAATAATTATTAGTTCCCAAAACGTGTCGAACATCCATAATATTAGCAAGATCCTCCTTTGCCATCACCGACAAGTTGTTACTAAAGAACACTTCGGATTTCGACAAGTTAATTTCATGTCCTGACGCGTCAGCATAGGTTTTGAGTAAACCCATAAGAGTTCTCACTACAGATAAATTGGCCTTGCAAAATAAAAAACAATCATCAATAAAAAGCAGATGGGACACACTTGGTGTCCCTCTGCAAATTTGGACCCCATAGACATCACCCTTCGCCACATCACCCTTTATAAGGGCCGAAATCCCCTCTAATATAGGAATAAAGAGATACGGAGACAGTGGATCTTCTTGTCTCAATCTTCTTCCTGGTTCAATTGGCCGGTCTAGCACTCGAAGAGTTTACAAGGACATTATAATGCACTGAACACACATCATCATTAGTGGATCCATCTATCCGCAAAGCCCAACTTTTTTAACACCTCTTTTAGAAATTCCCAATTCACTCTATCATAAGCTTTGATGATATCAATCTTTAGTGCCAGGTGCGCCTTAGTCCCCTTAGTCTTTCTTTTAAGGGCATGGATAACTTCACTAGCAATCATGACATTATTCAAAATAGATCGACCCTCCACAAAAGCCGATTGTTCCTCTGATACACACTTAATAACAGTTTCAAACGATTTGCAAGAACTTTAGAAACCACTTTGTATATCACATTACACTTTATTAAATATGCCAAGTTTAGACTATTAAAAAAGATGATGAGAAATGCTAAATAGGTTTATCCATGTATCCATATCTTTAAAAGACTAAATATGAGATGAAAAGAATAATATTAAATGTAGTATGACTGTATGAGCAATTATACGGTCTAAGTATAACACGTTTGAAAAAAAAAAATAGTAAGTAAAGGCTCCAAACACAAACACTATCATTTTGTTTACCATTTAGAGACTTTTCTTAACCACTAAGAAGAACAAATTTGTACTATTTACAATTAAAGTTATAGCAAAATGAAGAGAACGCATCTTTTACTCTCTTTTCATTTTTTTTATCACTTAAAAATTTGGTTATAGACGCACAATTAATATTTTAATATGCTTTTCAACAATATATTAATAAAATCATCACGGTATGAAATGCTGATTTTTTTATTCTATATTAATATATTTTTATTTATTTGTAACATGACTGAATTTGCTATTTATTATAATTATTAATAGTATTTTAGTTGTAATTATATTAATTTTTTATTAAAATTAATTTAACAAGTATTTTATTAAATTAGCTCACTTGAAAGTTGTACAAGGACATCATATATAAAAAATCAAATCCGAAACATTTCATTTATTTATGTGGATTATCCATTAAATCACTTTATTGTTGTGTAAGGTTGAATTCTTACAATTAGGTTAATCAATAAAAAATAAATAAAAAATATATTCCAACCTCCCTCTTTTTTTGGTCACCTCTGGTGAAAAATCCAAAATACCCTCACTTCGGAAATGTATTTTCGAAACGCTTATTTTTTTTCAAAATTTGTCTTATTTCAGAAATGCACTTCCGAAAACACGAAAAAAAAGTAGTTTCGGAGATGCATTTCCGAAAATACCCCCTTTTTTGGGTTTTCGGAGATGCATTTTCAAAAACACTTTTTTTTGGGAGGGGGTGTCTTCGGATATACATTTCCGAAATGTTCCAAGACCAAATTGGTCTTGGAATGTTTCGGATATACACTTCCGAAAGAATTTAATAATTATTAAAAAATTAAAATCAAGGTGAATCAATACAATTAATAGGTATAAAATCAAGGTGAATCAATAAAATGAAGGTGAATCAATAAAATGAAGATCAAAATTTCCTAAACAATTTTAAAGTTAAATATTATTTTACTAACTTATATAAATAAAAAACATCTTAATTTAATAAATAAATTTTGAATTATATAAAATTAAATATAATATAATATATAAATTTGTAAGTTTTTTTTAACTAGCAGGTTTCGAATAAATTTTGTAAGTTAATAATTATTAATTTTGCAAGTGAAATATATAAATATATAATAATTAGTGTATAAATATATAATAATTATTATAAATTATAACACTCATTGTTTTAATTTTTATAATTATTATATAAATGTATAAATATATTTATAATTAATATATAATAATTATTATATAAATATATAATAATTTTTATAAATATATAATAATTATTATAATTATTATATAAATATATAAATTAAAACACTTATTTTTTTAATTATTTTTGTAAATATATAAATATATAATAATTATTATAAATATATAAATATATAAATAAAAAATTATAACTCATTTTGTAAGTGAAATTATTTTAATTTTTTTAATTAAAATTATTTTAAATTTTAAAATATGAATCAAAATAAAAATATATAATAATTATTATTCATAACTCATAAATTATATCAAAATATATAATTATTATTATTCATTACTCATAAATTATATCAAATTTATGATATGTGAATTAATTAATATACTAAAATTAATTGTTGGGATTTTTTTAGATTTTTGTTGTTGTTTCGGAGATGCATCTCCGAATTAGTTAAAATCCCAATTTTTGGGATTTTTTCGAAAATGCATTTCCGAAGTCTGGAAAAATTTAGAAAAGAAAAAATTTTCGAAAATGCATTTCCGAAACGGGGTAAAATAGGGTTTTCGCTGAGGGTGACCCCATAGGGAGGTGGGTAAAGAAAAAAAATCAAAATGTATTTAATTAATTAGTTTTTAAAATTTAAATATAGTACTTTTATGTTATGAGCAACTATATAGACTAAATATAACACTTAAGAAAAATCAATAATTAAAGGCTCCAAACATTGTATCATCTTGTTTACCATTTAGAGACTTTTCTTAACCATTAAGAAGAACAAATTTGCAGTATTTACAAATTAAATTATAGCAAAATGAAGAGAACGCGTGTTTTACTTTCTTTTATTTTTTACTTTCTCTAATATAATATTTTGATATATATATATTAGAGAAAATACAACCCATCATGAAAGATAGAATTTTGGCATCATAAATGATAATACAAAAAATAGTTACCCAAAAAATGATAGTAACAAACAAGAAAAATGAAATTGAGTGCAAGACTATGACATGCATCCAAAGTGGATATTATTAATTGAAGTTGGAAGACGTACGTAAACTTGATTTAGCAATAAAAGACTAATTGTAAATATAAATTTATTTTCCTAGGTGGTAAAATAAAGTGATAGACGCCAAGTATTATCTTACCATATTAATTCTTAACGTGTAGACTGTGCACATTATTTGATAAGGATTATTAATTTTGGTAGTTTTTATTTATGTATATAAGAGTCCTTATTAAAATGAGATGAACACCACAAAACTTAGAGAAAAGAAGAAGAGAATCATTGAAAAGTTGTTAGCAGCTATGTCATCATCAATTGGCTCTATTCTCACCATGGTTCTGTTGGTTTTGGTTCTTGCAGCAGGTATTTTTGTTTAAATATATTTCTATTACATAATGCAGGTTTAAAGAATGTTAAATCGATTTTCATTTTTTACACATACAGGAATAACTCTCAAGTTTGGTAATGGACAAGATCAAGAACCACATTGGTTTAAGTTTGACAAAGAGGCTAAGGTAAAAAATAAAAACTCCTGAATACTTAATTTAAGTATTTTGTGACATATATGAAAACTGAAATTTGTTTTCATTTGATGATGATAAATATAGACAGATGAAAGAGTTCCAAAAGGCGGAATAGTCATTTCTGGAAAGAGCTGGTGCATTGTCAGCCCATCTTTAACCGAGGAACAGCAGAATGTTGTCCTTGATATGATTTGTGTCAGATATTATTGCGCCCCTGTGTATTATGGTGGAGAGTGTTTAGAACCTAATAACATATACAACCATGCCTCTGTTGTTTTGAGTAAGCACTATATAACTCTTGGAAGTGATTTAAGCATCTGTAATGCTTTTGGTGGCATCGTTGTTATTACCGATCCAAGTAAGCAGCATTTCATAATTTTATAAATTATTCTCCATTTGTTATTTATCAAGAAACTTAACTTTAATTTGATGGAATTACATATCTATCATGTTTTAATTTACTATTTTGTTTCATGTACAGGTTATGGCAACTGCGACTATGGCTTGGGGTGGCATAAATAGAAGAGAATATATTATTAATAAACATGATGCGTGCTAAAGTTCTATCAAAACGTTGCAATGTTCAGCATATTTATTACTTTTATTTTTTATGTGTGTGATATGATTTTTCTCTTTACTAAACATGATGTCTTAGATCTCTCAAAATGGTTTGTTTACTTTGTTTTTATCCGAAGGGAAATTTTTTTTCTTTTAATGTTATTGTTATTAATTAAATTTAATGTTGCATATGTGGCTTTCTCATTTGTTACATGATATTAGAGTTTTTTTTTTGTCTGAGATGACTGAGAGCTTAAAGAGTAGGTATTATTGATGAGCATGTGTAGAAATTGGAATCAACACACTTTTAGCAAGGTTTTAAGCCTTGAAAGTATTGTTTTTTTTAAACAGAAGGCAAAATAAAATAAACAAAGATCACTAGCATAAGACATGATAGAATAAGGCCAGTATACAATTCACAACCAGAAAAAGAATTACAACAACCAAAGAATTACAACAACAACAACAACCATCTAGACACTAAAACTAACACCAACAAATGAAAGTCAATAACCCCACATCCCAAACCACCGATAGCTCACAGCTAACACGCCCTGCTCCAAATGGAGAAAACAGAAAAAATGATCAACAAAAGAATAAAAACACAAGCTACTCCAGAAACTTAAATAATATTTTCATTAATAAATCTTTTTTATATAATATTATTAATAAAGTACAAATTTTAAAATGATCTTAAATGTTAAAGAAATTATATAACAAAATAACATAACTCATTGATTCACAATCAACAAAACATATTCAAATGTCAGCCATCACTCATATTCAAAATAACATTTTTAATATATAAAAATAAACTTGAACATCTACACATCTCTTCATCTATGTCTCTTCATCTTCGAATGACTGAAAATCCTCATTGATATCATCATCTGTCTTAAATTTGTGCTAGACTTTGCTTGGATATCAAACACAAAATCATTTATGTTTGTCATTTTCCTGCAATAGAAACAATCATACATTAAGTTTTTCATTATTAAATTGCGAGCCTCTTTTTGTTCCAAGAGCAACTACTTGGATCAATCTTCATCGGTCACTACAAAAAACGCGCCTGGATAGCGGGGGTTATCTTTCCAATTAGCGGGGGTTTCTGACCTCCGCTAAATGTTTTGCTGGAGTTTTAAAAACTGCCGTTTATATGATTCCCACAATTTATTAGCGGGGGTTTTGAGCGACCGCTGGTATCTTGGTGAATAAACTGGGGCGGTTGCTTTATGGAGGCTCGAAACCCCCGCAAAATATTTAAGATATGCAAAAAAAAAATCACAGCATTCAAGCTTTAAATTTGTTAATTTATATATTGACAAAAGGACTCTTCTCAACTAACTTAGATATAAAAGTATAAGCTTATAAAAACTATTCGGTAAGTGAAAATTATATAGTTATTTTAATTGAAAGGGCTTACCATCGTAGCCATTCATATATAGCCAAGTACCACTATGACACATTTATAAACATCTAAAAAACCAAAATAGAAAAAATAACATAAAAAGCATATCAATAATGTCTCTCACAAATTGAAGCTTGGTTTCACAGACACATGAAGTATTGATTTTAACTCAATTGAAATTACCATCTTGTGAGGAGAATAGTGAATGATGCTCTCCTTCCTTCAATTTGTAAATACTCAATGACTTATCCTGCAACAGTTTGATTGGACAGAGAATGTAAACAACTTAATGCCAATAATCTATTAAAATTGATATTGTAAACTCTATTGTCTGTCCTTGTGAAGTTAACATTTCATTTATCATTCAGAAATCGGGTGACATCACATTCCCTTACAGGTTTAGGAAGCTCCACAAATTCTTGAAAATTGAAATAACTTATGACTTTGAATCTCCTAGTTCATTGAATATCTTGTTGCTACATTTAATAGTTAAAAATGTTATTTAGCAAAAGATAAACAATGTGATCAAACTTAGAGAATAGAAATCAAACTAAACACTATTAAAACCTAGAAATCAAAGTTTCAAAAAAACAGTATACTGTCTCACTTTCAATATAAAAGTCTCTATTACAATAGTTATCTATCACAAAATATATGTTAGTTTAGAATACTAAGATATCATTAATTAAATTTTCCAATATAAAACTCACTATTTTGATGATTGCATTGCTTGACCATTTGATCCTGCTGTAGATGAAAAACAGACAGAGGAAGAATAAACTCTCCTTTATTTATGATTATAATATAGAAAGTGATTGTATCAGAGAGAATAAATCGTGTGAATCAACTATCCGGACCAACATCTGAAATGCAAGGTTCCATCACGAGAGAACTGGAGGACTTCAAAGCCTTCTGACGGTATTCATCTTTAGTACTGCGAATGTGTAATAATCATCAGAAAACATAAGTTTTTAATAGTCTCGTAAACATGGATCATCAGAAAGAAAATCATTAAACTCCTTGGACTATTATAATAAAACCCCTGGCTAGTCCCTATTCGAAAAAAGGATTGTATAAATAATGCATATACATATACATACATATAAAAAACACATGTTAAGATCAAACAATAGGGATCATCAACTTCTGGGGCAGTTTGTGGTAAGCTACCTTAGTTTCTTTAAAACCCACAATAGAAAATTCAAGGACTTTGGATCTAAAATTCAAGTGAAAAAATCATGTGCAACAATCACATGATCAAGAAAACCAATTCAAATAGGGACTAATAACAATGTCCCATCAATTCATTTATAAAGTGTCACTAAAATCTACACATTACAATTCAAACAATTATTGTTTAAACTGTTGTAGTTATCTTAACCTCCTTTCTTAAGAAGTGTTGTTCCTCACCTTCAAAGATCAAATTGATCTTTGTCAAAATTTAACCAATTTTAGGCAAATTTACATTATAAGGTCAAATTTACACGGCACTAACAACATGTTAATTGTGTAGTTGTTATATAGAAATAAATTTGTAGTAAACCAGTTCAAAATGTTAACTTTTGTATTTTGCTTATCTTGCAGGTTAATTTTCAGTTCTGACAGTGATTGCCCATAAGCAAAAGTTAGAAAGAATATGGATTGACTAACTATCATGCATATCATATGGGTAATTGGATACAATTTTAAGTTTACTTCAAAATATAAACCCTTTAATACAAATAGGAGGATTCGTGCATCCATGTTTCAACACTATCCAACAGTAAAAAATATAGAAGAATTCCAAATGGTCAACTCAAAATCACTTCTTTACACAAATATGATTCGACTTACTAGCACCCGTTGTGAACAAGTGTCATTGAATTTCTGGACTAACATTCTTCCCTCAAGCATCCAATAGGTTTTGTTAATCATCCTAAAAATCAAAATAGCCAGCAAAATATTATAGATGTAAACATGAAAACTTACTTTATGAATAGCTAGAAATAATTCGTATAACTACCTCTCTTCATAGTAACCGGGTCAAAGCAGAATCCCAATAATAAAGCTTCAAGAAACACTTCATAATAACCCAAGAAACCTCTTACATATTTCTTTCAGATCTGCGAAGGAATTTGTTCATCCCAAGGTTTCTGCAACTTTGAGAAAAAGGAAGATAAAGAGACGGGGGAACCGCCATCTTCATGAGGAAATTAAGAAACCTAGGGTTTTGCAGTGTTAAACACCAAACCAAATTCAAATAAAAGAATTTCAAAGAAAAGATATATGAGTAAGAGTGGAATTCAAATCTAACCTAAAACGTGGGACAAAGAAAACCCCTATTGGCATGGCTTGAAGAAACAAACATATCATAGATCTGTGTTGCTATAAGAAGAATCCCAACGAGCTACAACAGTGGCGCACTGAGTTGCAAAAAGAAGGAGAACCGACACGCAACGGTGGCATTGGATTTGAGAGAGGGAGAGAGGGAGAGAGGGAGAGAGAGGCTGTGAGAGAGAAACTAGAAGAAAAAAAGGAAAGATATGTGCGTGCCAGCTTTTTTAAGAGGGAGACCAAAAAAAAATAAAAAATAAATTTTTATTATTCTTTATAAAGAAAACGAGGCGATTTTGACAGATTTATTTGGGGGAGTTTTTAGTAGCTCCTGCAAATAGTGAGGAGCGTTCTTGGAAGACAAATTTGCTGGAGTTTTTAAAAACACCCGCACATTAACTCCCGCTAATTATCTAATTTTTTGTAGTGGGTGTGGTGGCGGGACATTACTTCTCTTGAGTTCAAAACTCCGGAGGAATTTTTTTCTAACAATTGTTTTTTTCATGTAGGTAATGGGTGTTCTACATCCTTTTGGCATGCTCCTTGGTTGAAAGAGGGAAAGTTAAAAGATCTTTTTCCCATTTTATATAGTAGTTCTTGCTTGCAAGAGGTTTCAATAGGTGCCATGGGAGGGTGGAAGAATGGTAGGTGGATTTGGAGCGACCTTGGCATAGCAAATACCATTTACCCGAGTTCGGAGGGTGCTGCCAGCACTGTTTTTGCGGATGCCAGTACTGTTGTTGCAGCGCTGAATCCTGCTGCGGATGGCATGGAGTCTTCTATCGTTTACCCGAGTTCGGCGGGTGCTGCCAGCACTGTTTCTGCGGCTGCCCCAGCGCTGCACCTTGCTGCGGAAGGCGGGCATCGTTTCTTTGGGCAAGTTGAGGCTTTGGGTAGACTTCTTTTGTCGGCGAATATGAGTTTGTTCAAGCAAGACAAAGCTTCTTGGAATCATGAGAAAAATGGTATTTTTTCAATTTCTTCTTGTTACCTCATTCTTAATAACAATCATATTCCTTTTGGTCCATCAAATTGCTATGACTCGGTTTTTAAAGAAGTTTGGATGGTGGAGGTTCCGCTTAAGGTAAAAGCTTTCGGTTGGCGGTGTTTTCTCAAAAAAATCCCAACTAAAGATTTACTTTTGAAAAGAGGGATCATTGATATTTCTTCTAGGATTGATTGTGTTTTATGTGAAGACATTAATGAATCTATGTTGCATTCTTTTTTGCTCTGTCGGAATGTCGATATTGTTTGGAGGGAGATGGCCGAGTGGATAGGTATGGATCATAAGTGCTTTGAGGATATGAAGGAGAGCTTTTGGTATTGGAGTAAATTTTGTAGATCTAAGAAGGTAAAAAAAGGGAAGGAGGACACTATTTGGCTTGCAATTATTTGGAGCATTTGGTTAAGAAGGAATGATATTGTCTTCAACAATGCGGCTTGAAACTCTAGAGATGTTGTGTGGAGTTGTAAAGCTCTTATTTGGAGGTGGTCTTTTATCGGGAAAATTATGTGTACCAATTGTAATTTCTTTGAGTTTAGCAATAACCCATTGTTTTACTTAAGCTAGATTATAATAGGTGTGTAATTTTCTTTGATGGGGGAGTTTTTGTACTGTTTGTTTTTTGCTTCTTGAGTTAATATATTGGTTTCTTGCTTAAAAAAAAAAAGTTTTTCATTATTAAGCAAATGAAGGAGAGTTAATTTCAACAGATTTAAAGGTTCTGCCAATGTACTGCAGCATGATCCCAACATAATCTACCAGGTTTCTGCATCACGAACTGAAGGAGAGTTACTTTCAACATCAGTAAAGGTTATACATGTTAAGTTGGAAGAGCCATCTATGCCAAAAGGGCATTACTTTGGGACTAAAAAATGGTAAAATCACTCACTTCACAACAAATGAACATATTCAATGTTTCAATGTTCTATGCAATCAAAAGTGAGGCTTAATAGGAAAGTGCACATGGATTTCTACTGTATTTCAGAAAAACAGGTCACCAACACCTAAATAAAGTTAGAACCTCGGTCAATAAATTAAACTCAAACAGTCCAATTTAAAACTGTTAGAACATAGTTTGGTTATAGTTTTGATGATAACAAACACATATTTTTAATAAGAACAAATATGCTCCCTAATCTTCTATTTTATTTTACAGAAGTTCTGAAAGCATATCAGAAGAAAGAACGAGCAGCACAAGTGATTTCTCAGAAGAAGAAGGTGCGTTAAGAAAGATTTTCAAAAATAATAAGTTCCGGAGACTTTGAGGGAAGTATACGAAAACAAGAAGTTCTGATAAAGCTCGAATATAGAAACTCTTCATGCACCAACGCTGATATGATACTCTGATGAACAGTTCTGTTACAAAGCATTAAAAACAAGATCTTCTCTTAACGGCTGGAAATTATTCTCAAGGGACAGAATATGCTCATATGGAAATTATATTAATTCGGCAATTCAACATGTTTCCTTAACAAGAATATGTGTCTTCCATCGGGTTAAATTACCCTCCTATATAAAGGAGTATTTGTTGAAGAATTGTACAACTCTCTCACGCACGCGAAAAGCAAAGCTTAAACAATATTCATAATTTCTATTATAGTGCTTTTGTGATTTTGATTCTTGTGTATAAATCACTGTTGTGATACAGCTTATTACAAGCATTTTTGTAAACACACAAATTAAGTTATTGTAATTGTTGTTCCTTGAGCAAACCGGGTTGTGGTTTAAGCTTGAGAAGACGTTGACGGTTGTCTTCGTGATGTAGTGTAATCAAGTTTGATAAGTGGACTAAGACCTCGTAAGAGAGAGGCGAAATCACCTTGATAGGGTGGACTGGAGTAGTTTGACTTCAAACAAACCAGAATAACCAAACGTGTCATTAAGTTTTTATTTTATTAAAAACCCAATCCAACCCCCTTATTGTGTTTTTCGATCCTTCAATTGGCTTCAGAGCGCCTGGTTCTAGGTGCATACACTTAACCGTGTCAGAAAAAGATCTTAAACAAAAAACACTATGACAGATCCAGTAAAAAACAACAACAATGACATCTATGACGATAGAGACAAAATCAGTGGAAGACCACCAATATTTGACGGAGAGAACTTCGATTACTGGAAAGTCAGAATCGAGAGTTTCTTTCTAGCTCACGACGTTGATCTGTGGGATATGATACACTACAAGAAAAACTAATCTTTGCCAGGGGTATATGCTAGGGGTTAAGCCCCTCACAAAATTAATTACGTTGCTTGGGGTTAAACCCCTCGCAATGTAGAAATCAAAAATTAA
Organism: Vicia villosa; assembly: GCF_029867415.1. NCBI lineage: Eukaryota > Viridiplantae > Streptophyta > Magnoliopsida > Fabales > Fabaceae > Vicia > Vicia villosa. Next base: position 170,754,973 of record NC_081183.1, on the reverse strand, counting down.
AATTAAAAACTAAATTACTTGGGGCTCCCCGTCGCTAAATTTATGGTGAGAATTTTGAATTTTGAAAAAAAAAACATTGTGAGGGGAGTCCCGTCGCAATGTCCAATGGCATCATTTTTTTTTTTTTTTTTGGAAGACAAAACTGACAAGCAAATAATATTTTGCTAGGGGCAGCCCCTTGAAAAATATTACTGTTCAATTTGCGAGGGATACCCCCTAGCAAAATGTGATTGTTGGGTCAAATCAAATCCAATGACAGACTGGTGTGGCAGTGTTATGCTTGAAGTGCCCCTAGCAAAATGTAATATATACTTTTATCATTCTAGTTTCCCTTTTCAATTTATTTCTTCCCCAATTTCTCTTTCCCTTTCATTTCTCCATCCCTTTCATTTCTCCAGGAAACATTATTTCAACTCTTCACCTTCAACTTTCATAATCGCATCTTTCTTATTATTTACTCTTTACAAGCTTGAATCTTATGGATTGTGTAGTTTCTTCTAAAGTTTTCATTTTTTTATTATTTACTATACTAATAAATATTTGATGATTTTCTTTTACTAGATCTTCCATAAGCGCATGCCTCTAGAAGCAGTTGATTTGGTATCAAGATTATTACAATACTCCCCCATATCTACGGTGCCAAGCTGTTAGTATATGGTTTCTTTCAGACCTTTCAAACCCATTTTTTTAAAATAATTGTTTGTAAAATAGTGCTTTCCTCAATAGTTCATGTTTGTATAGATAGTTTTATGATTTCTAGTCTAGTTAGTCAAAGACTATTTCTCATCTCCTAAGTATATACGGAAAAACCAAACTTCATTCATGTTCACATTTCAATTATTTTTTTTATTCACATAACAAATAAAATATAAAATAAATAGTTGAAGTGGGTAAACAATTTAATATGTTAATAGAATTTTTTAATAAATAATTTCTTAAACAGAATACTTTAAATAATTATTCACGTTCACCCAATTTAATAAACAATTTCTTAAATAAAATATTTTATATTAAAAAATTCAAATATTAGTATGTTAGTAATTTAATATGTAAGTTAGTATAAAAAAGTTTTAGAAAAATAAATCAGAAATAAAGTTTTAAATATATGTTATTGAATCATAAAATATTCAATTTTTATATAATATTATAAATATTAGTTAGGGATAACCTATTAAAAATTTGGTTAAAGACGCATAATTAATATTTTAATATGCTTTTAAACAATATATTAATAAAATCATCACCGTATGAAATGCTGGTTTTTTATTCTATATTAATATATTTTTATTTATTTGTAACATGACTTATTATGCTATTTATTATAATTATTAATAATATTTTAGTTGTAATTATAATAATTTTTATTAAAATTAATTTAACAAATATTTTACGATGACATCATATATAAAAAATCAAATCCGAAACATTTCATTTATTTATGTGGATTATCCATTAAATCAGTTCAGTTTGTTGTTGGGTAAGGTTGAATTCTTACAATTAGATTAATCAATGAAAAATAAATAAAAAATATATTTAATTAATTAGTTTTTAAATTTTAAATATAGTACTTTTATGAGATGGAGAAAATAATATAAAATATAGTATGAGCAACTATATAGACTAAATATAACACTTTAAAAAAAAATCAATAATTAAAGGCTCCAAACATTGTATCATCTTGTTTACCATTTAGAGACTTTTCTTTACCATTAAGAAGAACAAATTTGCAGTATTTACAATTAAAATTATAGCAAAATGAAGAGAACGCGTGTTTTACTTTCTTTTATTTTTTACTTTCTCTAATATAATATTTTGATATATATATATTAGAGAAAATACAACCCATCATGAAAGATAGAATTTTGGCATCATAAATGATAATACAAAAAATAGTTACCCAAAAAATGATAGTAACAAACAAGAAAAATGAAATTGAGTGCAAGACTATGACATGCATCCAAAGTGGATATTATTAATTGAAGTTGGAAGACGTACGTAAACTTGATTTAGCAATAAAAGACTAATTGTAAATATAAATTTATTTTCCTAGGTGGTAAAATAAAGTGATAGACGCCAAGTATTATCTTACCATATTAATTCTTAACGTGTAGACTGTGCACATTATTTGATAAGGATTATTAATTTTGGTAGTTTTTATTTATGTATATAAGAGTCCTTATTAAAATGAGATGAACACCACAAAACTTAGAGAAAAGAAGAAGAGAATCATTGAAAAGTTGTTAGCAGCAATGTCATCATCAATTGGCTCTATTCTCACGATGGTTCTGTTGGTTTTGGTTTTCGCAGCAGGTATTTTAGTTTAAATTTATTACTAATACATAATGCAGGTTGGAAGAATGATAAATTGATTTTCATTTTTCACACATACAGGAATAAATCTCAAGTTTGGTAATGGACAAGATCAAGAACAATATTGGTGTGTGGCTAAACCTTCAGCCAGTGAGAAAGAGCTGCTGTTAAACATTGAATACGCTTGCAACAATTTGGGTGATTGCAAATTGATTCAGCCAGGAGGATCCTGCTTTAATCCAGATACACTAGTGTTCCATGCATCTGTGGTTATGAATCAGTATTTTGCAAAGAATCAAAGAACCAATTCCAGCTGCTATTTTGGAAACACTGGTCTCATTGTTTATGATCCAATCTCAAGTAAGCATTTCATTATTTATAACATATATTTAATATTTTTGCGTTTGATGAGATTATGTATAAACATGCTTGTTTTTAGGTGGAGGACGACAGGATTGCGTGTTTGCTTAAGTGCTTGAAGATATACATAGATTCTAATACGTTTATACCACTTTTATGTTTAATTTAAACAAATATTCCTAATTAATGCCATAAGAACTTATGATTTTATTTGCTACCTGTGTGTCTCTGTATTTGAAGAACTGATAATGAATAAAGTTTTTATTTGCTACATGTGTGTCTCTGAATCGGAATATTTGGGTCATGAGTTCAAGCTTGTTGAACAATGAAGAGACAAATCCTTTACTTTTTTGCTTTTCTTTTTTACCAAATCAAAATAAGTTCATAGAAACTCTAAAATCAAAGAGTATTAACTTTAAAAAACCGTTTTTAGTAAAAAAAAAAATTAATGTCTACCTTGCAAGATTATGAGCAATTGTTCGTTTATCACTCAAAAGACTCAATCTCAAAATTAAAAAGTAAAGATAATATATTTAGTATTTGAAGTTAAAGTATTGCACTTCCAGAACCTAAAGCAATCAAATAAATTGCAAAAAGTTAAATATTACTAAATTATTTGAATATCATTTTGAAAAAACGTAACTGTCTAGATAATTGGATTTAATTTCTTGTTGAAGCACTAAAAAAAAACGCGCTTTATTGTGGCAATTATTGTGAGGCGGTTTCTGAAAACCCTCTTCAAACTGAAATAAAAAGCGACATTTTATATTTTATTAAAGTAATATGTTTAGGGAGGTTCTAAAATAAATTGCAAAAAATTAAATAATATTAAATTCTTTGAATATCATTTTGAAAAAAATTGTCTAGATAATTGGATTTAATTTCTAATTGAATTTTAAAATTTTGACACTTAGAGCGAAGACATCAAATTGTATCCCTCTCTTCTAGTCTAGCAAAAAAAAGTCAGCTCTCGAAACATGGGCATGAACCCACTTCCAATCCAAGCCTATAATCAAAGACATCCAATGGTTTACCATCCCTTTTTCAAAACAAATAAACTAATTTTATCACTTTCAACAGACTACCTAATGCTAGATTGAAACCAAATCTATAAGAGACTTTTTTCCCTTGCAAAAATCCCCAAACACATCAACCATCGAGCACCGAAGAGATGTAAGCATACCCATCTGCTTAAACACCTTATACAAAAACAAGGAGTCTACCTCATAGATGACAAACAAATGGTCCACAAACTCCGCCTAATCTAAACACAGTGCGCACCTCACCACAATCAAATGAGAGAATTTGATGACTACCAAGGTTTTTCCTAGTCAACAATCTATCATGCAACAAATATCAATAAAAAACTATCACTTTAGAAGACACCCACTCTTCCAATATGAGAAACAACCTCTCGAAATAGACATTCAACGGGAATTTCCCCTCCCAAATGTCATGCAAAAACTTAGTTTTCATATTTTCCTGACCTCCCAAATATCTTCGAGCTTGGATAACATTCGTTTCGCCCAATGCCACTCTTGGCTGTTCCTCGGGTTTATTTTCCATTCCATCCAATGTTCATTCTGGAAGGCTATTGAGATTTCTAAATTGGTTTCCATTTCATCTATTGCTCCTTGGATGAATCTGACGTATTTTAGGGTTTAGGTTTCCTTTTGCATCCAATGCCACTCTTGGATGTTTTTTTTTTGTTTCCTTTTGTCCAATGCTACTCCTGGATGTTCCTGATGTTTTCCAGAGTTTGGATTCCTTTCGTCCAATGTTACTCTTGGACATCTCTGTCGTATTTCCAGGTTCGTATGTCTCCTCTTGCATTCAATGCCACTCTTGAGTCTTGTTGACTTCCTTCCATCGAATATTCATTCTGGATGTTTCCGATATTTCCTCAAAGTTTGAATCCTTTTTACATCCAATGTCTTTTCTGGATATGATCCAGAGTTCATTCATTACTCTTATGAATGTCTCTAATGATTGGTGTCGTCTAATGCAATTCTTAGACGTTCCTACATTTTTTTCAAGGTTTTCTCACCCTCTTTAGCACTGGATATTCCTTGTCACCCTAACAGATAACCAAAGATATATTGTTTTCTCAGCTATTTCTTTCATTAGAGTCTATTACCCTTTTCTTTCGTTATTCCCCTGAGGAGTTCTTGATTCCTTTTTTGAGTTTCTCCAGCAATAGTTTGTCTCTTGTGGTGCCATATTCCCCCACAAAGTTCAGAGTCTGTCTCATCTCATATCTCATTCTAAAACAAAAAAAGAGTTCATGCATTCACTCATGGCATAAATCAGTTACTGAGATATTTGACTATCTTCCACTACGATTATATGAAGCACAACCGTCTTCATATCCTCTGATTGAAGATATTTAAATAACAGCAGTTGTAATACTCCATTTTTTGTCCCTTTTTATTTTCATGCTATTTGTCCATTTACATTTTGCATTCATTCAAAAGAAAAAAATTGGGTATATGTTCATCTTTGGCATTTCTGTTCGATTTTACAATTTAATAGTATTTTCTGTTTATTTTACTAATCCTTTAAATTTATAATTTTTATTTTTAATTCAATTTAGATTTAAGTTAAATTTTGAATTTAAATTAGTAAATCATTATTTTTTCTTTTTAAGATATATTTTTTATTTCTTCTTCTTTTTATTTTTAATAAGTGCAATTAATATAAAAGGAGGTCCATTTGGTCCATTCAAGAAATAAGTCAAGGCCCATTCACGTTTGATCCAAGCTATTTGCAAGCCAATCCATTAAGCTATGTTTTACAAGTCTAAGCCATATTTTATTTCATTAAGCCATGAGATGAGAATTGTTGGGACCCCACATACATGTCCATAAACGCTTCACACCCAGCAAAACAAAGTTCATAATTTTCACACTTCACAAATTCAATCTTTACACCAAAATTCATTCAAAATTCAAATTCAATTTCATTTACAAACAAACACAATTCATTCAAGTTCTAACAGATTTTATCACAAAACAATCTACACCATTTAAATAATTTGATCAAAGGCCCTTGTTGCTCAAAAAGAGCTCACGGATTGCTCACAAACTTATTCCAAATTGAGTTTTTCTGTAACAAACTCTCCCTCTCATTTCCCTCAAACCTTTCTCTCAATTCTCACAGAATTTCAACCAATCTCTCCTATAAATACAACTGCTCACAACAACGGAAGGAGGAAAAGCATTGTTATGCTGCGCACAAATTTCACCACCATCTTCCTCAACCAAATCTGCAAAAACAAGTAGAAACCGATCTGTTCAGCTTCCTTCATACACAATAACTGTTGGTGCACAATGAATAAAGATGATGACAAAGAGAATAACGACGCAAAGATTAATGAGAGAGAATAACATTGTATATTCTACTTGCGTTGTTGATAAGTGATAGCTACTACAAGGCTATTTATACAAAAGAAAAATCTTGCCACATCAGCCCTAATAAAGTAAACTTAGTGAGCAAGTCTAAAGGTACACATAGTACAAAGACTAACAAATACTAAAGTACACTTACTGACTAAATAGCTAAGCTAACAGGACCCAGAAGATAACATCTTCTGGTCAACACTATCTTCTGAGTAACCATCAGAAGATCAGCCCACATCAGAACTTCTGATGCTCATCTTCTGAATATTGAATTACTCTTCAATACCATCCCTTAATTCATATTCTTCAATCAAAGCTGACAACGCCAATTCCATTCCTTAAGAGCAGAAATTAATCCGTCTTGATTGCCTTCGTCAGAACATCTGTCATCTGCTTCTGGGTGCTACAGTGCACAACCTCTAATGTTCCATTCTGGACTTGGCTTCTCAAAAAATGATACTTAGTCTCAATATGCTTGCTTCTTCCGTGTAACACATGATTCTTGGCAAGATTGATTGCAAACTTGTTATCAATCATCAGCTTCAGAGGCTTCTTCACTTTAATCTTCAGATCTTCTAATAAGTTCAGAAGCCACACAACTTGACATGCAGCTATAGCGCCTGCAATGTACTCAGCTTCACAGGTTGATAGAGCAACAACAACTTGCTTCTTGGAACTCCAAGAAATGGGACCTCCCAGAAACATAAACAAATATCCAGAGGTACTCCTTTTATCAACTTTGTCTCCACACCAATCAGAGTCAGAGTAACTCAATAACTCTGATTCTTCCTTTCTCCCAGAAGGAAACAATATGCCACACTTCAGAGTTCCCTTGACATATCTCAAGACTCTGACAGCAGCTTGGTAATGGGACCACTTAGGTTTACTCATGAACCTACTAACCAATCCAACTGCATAGCATATATCAGGCATGGTATTACACAAATACCTCAGAGAACCCACCAGCTATTTGAAGATCGTAGCATCAACATCTTCACCTTCAGAGTCAGACTCCAACTTCTGTTTCGTTTTTGACGGTGTAACAGCAGCTTTGCAATTCTCCAGCTTGAATCTCTTCAGAAGTTCTAACTCATACTTCAGCTGATGCAGAATGATACCATCTTCTGAGTACAGAATCTCCATCCCTAGAAAATATGACATTTTCCCAAGGTCTGTAATCTCAAACTCATTCATCAGCACCTTCTTGAACTTCATCAGATCTTCTGGACAACTCCCTGTAAGCACTATGTCATCAACATAAAGACATAACAGAATCATATTGCTTCCAGAATGTTGCACATAGACTCCATATTCCATCTCATACTTCTGAAATCCTTGCTTCTTGAAAAATGAATCAATTTTTAAATTCCAAGCTCTGGGTGCTTGCTTTAATCCATACAGAGCTTTGTGTAATTTGTACACATCCCTTCCTTGTTCTTTTTCACAAAGCCAGGGGGTTGTGAAACGTATACCTCCTCTTGTAATGGACCGTTCAGAAATGCATATTTTACATCCAGATGCATCACAGACCAACCTTTGTTCACATCTAACGCAATCACCAGTCGGATTGTTTCATGTCTAGCTACAAGAACAAACACCTCAAAGTAATCTAGTCCAGGTTTCTGAAGAAAACCTCTAGCCACTAGCCTTGCTTTGTGCTTACCAACTGATCTATCTGGCTTCAGCTTTACCTTGAAAACCCATTTGACGCTGATGGCTTTCTTCTTGTTTGCAAGTTCTGTCAGCTTCTAAGTCTTATTTCTTTCTATAGCCTCAAGTTCTTCTTTCATGGCATTCAGCCAGACTTTCTTCTTGAGCGCCTCTTCAATACTCACTGGTTCAGAGTCTACTAACATGGCACACTAAATGACATCTCCCTCTGAGTCAACTTCTATGTCTTGCAACATGTCAAAATCTGCATACCTTATAGGTATAGTTCTGACTCTCTGTGGCCTTTGAGCTACGTCAGATTCAACTACTCCAGAGTCTCCACCTTCATGATTATCTCCAGAAGCTTGTCCTCCAGGCTCTTCATCTTCAGAGTTTTCCCTTCCAGAATCATGACTACCACCAGACTCTAGATCATCATCAGAATCTGGATCAGAATCAGATTCACCATCTGACTCATCTTCAGAAGATTCTTCATCTTCTGACTCTAACTCTTCTTCAAAAGTTATCTCTACATCAGAAGTTGGTTGAGACTCTCTCCAATCCCAACATTCTGATTCCTTCACAATGACGTCTCTTCCGACTTCAACTCTATTAGTTTATGGACAATATAGCTTGTATGCACCTGTACTGTGGTACCCCACCAATAACATCACTCTGCTCCTATCACCGAGCTTCTTCCTTCTAGCTTCTGGAACATGTTTGTAACACACAGAACCAAAAACCTTCAGATGACTAACATTCTGCTTCTCTTTAGTCCACTTCTCTAAAGGAACAATTTCCTTCAGCCTCTTCGTTGGATATTTGTTGAGCACATATGCTGCAGTAGCAACAGCTTCTCCTAGAGATTGTGAGGAAGCTTCTTCTCTTTTAGCATACTTCTCGTCATATCAAGCAAAATACGGTTTCTACGTTCAACAAGACCATTGTGTTAAGGAGTATAGGGAGCAGTAACCTCATGCTCAATTTCATTATCATCACAGAACTTCTGGAATTCTGTAGAGTTATACTCACCTCCACCATCCGTTCTGAGAATCTTTATCTTCTGACCACTCTGCTTCTCAGCCTTCACCTTGAACTTCTGGAATTCTATGAACACCTCAGTCTTAAACTTGATAAGTGTTACCCACGTCATTCTTTTGAACTCGTCCACAAAAGACACAAAATACCTAGTTCTTCCAAGTGAAGGTTCTGGAAATGGTCTACACTCATCAGAGTGCACTACTCCAAGAGCATGCTTTACTTTTGGAGCAACTTCTGATACAAATGGCAATCTGGGTTGTTTGCCTTTCATGCATACCTCACATGACTTCTCAGGCTTCACAATCTTTGGAATGTCGTGTACAAGCTTCTTAGAACTTAGATGCCCCAGGCTTCTATAGTTCAAGTGCCCCAACCTCTTATGCCACAGCTTACTATCACCTTCTGAGCCTTCAGCACTCAGACACTCTGTTTCAGATGTTTCTACATTCACCTTGAATGTTTTATTGCTTCCCTGTTCAGATTGCATAATTAACTTCTGATTGGAATCATACAACTTCAAGAGGTTGTTCTTCATAACAACTGAGAAACCTTTTTCAATTATCTGACCCATACTCATCAGATTACTTCTGATTCCAGGAACATACCAAACATCTTTGATCAGAACAGTCTTTCTATTCTTCACCTTGACTTTGACATTTCCCATACCTTCTGCATAAAGATACTTGTCATCAGCACATCTGATTTTTGTCCTCCTTTCAGAGTCAAAATCTATCAGCCATTGTTTGTTTCCAGTCAAGTGATTTGAACACCCAGTGTCCATATACCACCACTCTAACGAACATCTTCCGTCAGACTCTGAAGCCATCAATAGCACAGGTTCATCATATGAACCTCCTCTGGCTATATTTTCTCCTTCTGATCTCCTTCCTTTGTTTGCCAAACAGTCTCTTGCAAAATGGCCAAACTGTTTGCAACAGTAACATTGAACTTTCTTCTTATCCTTTCCCTTCTGATATCTCTTCTCATCAGAAGTTGAGGCTTCCTTCTGGAATCTATCACCACGTCTATGCTTCTGGTCCTTCTTGACAAAAGAAGCCTTCAGAGCTTGCTCAACTTCTCTCTCAGAAGTTCTCTCAGTCAGACGCAACTCTTGTGCTTCTAAACTGCTTTGCAACTCTTCTATTCTCATGGTTTCCAGATCTTTAGAATGTTCAATAGATACAACAATATAATCAAATTGAGGAGTAAGTGACCTCAATATCTTCTCTATGATTACTTGTTCAGAAAGAGTTTCTCCACAAGCCTTCATCTCATTAGTGATCAAAATCACTCCGGAGATATACTCAGAGACTTTCTCATTGTTCTTCATGTTGAGATTCTCATATTGCTTTCTCAGGGATTGAAGCTTCACCTTCTTCACTGATACGTCACCATCGTAACACCTGACTAGTATATCCCACGCCTCCTTTGACGTCATAGAATCAACAATCTTCTCAAGCACATTCACATCCACACACTGATGGATGAAGAACAACGCCTTTTGATCTCTCTTCCTCATTTCTCTCTGCGCATCTCTTTGTTCTTCCGTTGCATCCGCTGCAACCGAAACATATCCTTCAGTGACAAGATCTAGAACATCTTGTGCACCAAATAATACACGCATTTGAATCATCCATCTATTCCAGTTTTTACCATCAAGAACTAGAAGTTTGGTATTCAAGTTACTTCCACTCATCTTTAAACTTGTGCAGAAAAATAGATTTCACTCACACTCACACAGTGTTTCCCAACCCACAAACAACCAAGAAAAATATGATTCAACACAACTTTGTTTCCGAGAAACAAAATCAATCACACACTACAGAAAAAAAGGTCTCCTGCCACGACCAGAAAATCGAGGCTATATGCAAAATAACTGTGGCATAACGCTGAGGCCACGGTTTGGCCACGGAAATCCAACTGTGGAGTATGCGGCCGTGGCCTAAAGTAAAGTCCACGGTTTTTTGGTATAGACCACGCCTTTTTGACAACCGTGGCTTTTTTAGGCCACGGTTTAGTGTTGAAGCGGTAAAGCGGCAAGCAAAAAGTAATAGGTATTATTTATTACCGGGTGATATAGGTTATATCGTATCGTAGTCCACAGAGATTGGTGATACCGAACTGCCGTTCGACGGTTTCTTATGGTATTGAGTTTGGGTTTAAAATGGGTTGAAAGCAAACAAGTAAAAATTAACATATGAACATAAAAAGAATTCATTCTTGATAGAGAATAGCTTATTTGGTTTGAATCTAAACTACTCCTCACAAACTTAGATTTATCACTCCGCCGTACTCAATCTACAATACTCGTCAGAATCACCACATATCCCTCACATCAATGTCCATGTCTGCAACACCGACGGAAATTCACTATATTGCTCTTTCGACGATGTCTCCACCGATCGAACAACACAGAGACATTAAACTCAGATATTATGTGGATGTTAACCCTAATCCTATGTCTAGAATCAAAAGCTAACAGATATCCCCCTAATCAAGATCTATGGTGTCCATGTCTGCAACAACACAAATCCAGAGCATTTAAGCAAAAAGATCAAGGAAACACCGATTAAGATTTGTAAAGCAAATATATTATACAACTAGTACAAAGAGTAACAAACATCCATGTGTTTAGAGTAAACTTACAAACAAACCCAACAAAAATGGTTACAAAGAGAAGAGGAGGAGGAGAAAACCAAATCTTTCGCGGTGTCAATCACGATCAATCGAGCTCCCGACCAAGAATCTTCCGATTACAAGCCACAAATGTTGTTTTCTAAGCTCAATCTACCAAAAATGACCTAGGATGAGTTGGGGTTCAAAAATACCCAAAACATACCTAAAAAATATGATTTTACAACATATATACAAAACTGAAAATCGCAGACCGCGCTAAGCGCGCCCACCGCGCTAAGCGGGCTGTTTTTTATTGTTCTTAAGCCGCCAGACCGCGCTTAGCGCCAAAAACCCGCGCTAAGCGCCCAACTCTCTGCCAAACGGGTCAAAAATGCTTCCAGACCCCGCTTAGCGCGGTCAATCCCGCTTAGCGCGCTCAACAGAACAGCAAATCTTGTTTTGGTCATATCTTGAGAACCGTAACTCCGATTTGCGCCCGGTTCGAAGCGTTGGAAAGCTTATTCCATGCTCTATCTAACAATGAACAAATTGCAACCAAATTGATGAATTTGATCATCCTTATTTTGAGCCTTGTCCGCCGATGAATTGGTAAAATCGCGTGTTCGCCGCCGTGTCTTCGACACTTTATTCCTCAAAGCTTCGAACACACATAAATACCTACAAAAAGACAACAAAACTATTAAACGGTATATATTTACACGAAAACATAACAAAACACAAACGATACAAATATACACAAAAACGGGGAATTATTCAAACGGTATTAACAAAAAGTATCGATAAGTGCCACTATTTACAAACACAAAATAACTACATTTTGGCACTTAACAACTCTCCCCAACTTGAATTTGTTTGTCCCCAAAAAAGGCCAAACACTCAAAGAATCAAAAGCGATATTCAAGCAATTACGCAACAACAAGTTTTGAAAAACGGACAAGTGTATGACTCAAATGCAAAACGGTACACACAAAGTAAATACTTACCACTTAAACTAGGACGATTACATAAACACGAAACAAACACAAATTACAAATAATATACCAAACATTCTAAAACAATACAAGTTCACAAATGAATCGCACCTAGCAAAATGAAATCATCGGTAGATGACAAACACACAAAATGAGGTAATTTCACTCACCCACAATCTTGCAAACAAAAGATTAAATTATGCAGTCATCCCAAATCATATTGAAACTACAAAGGCAAGAATCACAAGGACTTTCAAGGATGTAATGTGGCTTGGTTAACAAACAAGTGATAATTCCTAAAGCTAATCGAAACAAAAACTTGCCTAAACCTAAGGGAGTAATTACTTCCACAAAGTTTCAAACAATGGAATTTCAATCCAACTTTCTTCTTCATCACAAGTTTCACACCAAAACACAACTTAATAGCACAATTATTGCACACTCTCTTTTCTTTTTGTTTTTCAAACTTTTTCTCTTTTTTCTTTCTTTTTCTTTTCTTTCTTTTCACATTTTTTTTTCTTTTTTTTTTTCTTTTCACAACCTCACACCAACCACAATATAAGCAAGCAAACATCCTCTCCCCAACTGGAATTCAACCACAATATAAAGTGAATACTCCCTACTTTCTAAGGCAAGGTAAAAATTCAAACTATAAATCATAGTTGAGGGTTCAAGAAACAAAGAATCAACATCCAAACACAATTGAAAACCAAACGCTCATAGACAAGCATTAAGCAAAAACAATATGGATATTGACAAAAAGGCTCAAAGGGGGTTACTAATGCTCACACACTCACAAGGTGAATTGATATTTGGCTATGGTAGTTGTGCTCAAAATGAAACAAAAATGCCTTGATCACTTTCTTACATTTATACAATCAATACAAACAAAAGATTTAACATAATAAAATCCAGTTAAAACAAGAGTTGTGGTCTCCAGCATATGTAAATAATGGAAAGCTACCTCACAAAAAAGGTGGGAACTAAAGTGATTCACAAATGAACAAGTATACAAAAGAATGAATGGCATAAAAGTTGTAAAAAGCCTAAGTATCATGAATATGCTAAAGTCTAGAAAGCGGTAAACACATACCTTGAACGTGTACAAAACTTTAACAAAATCATTACCATACACTCGCAAGTCGAAACGATCAAACTTGGAAAATCACCTCAAATTCCTCAAGCTACTCAAAACAAGCTCAAAGACAAACACACAACTATTAATATACACAAACTAAAAAACCAGATGAAATTGTCTAAACTAAACATAAACTAAAAAGAATAAACATGCTTGTTTTACGTCGTAAGCTCGACGCCTGTTATTTAAGAACGTTCCTCCAAGTCACTTCCACCCGGTTATTCCTAACCACACACAAGCAAACGTGAAAGGAACCAAACAATGATATAACAAATTTACAAATATAGAAAACGTGTGCAAGTATAGTAAACATATACAAGTATCAATATAAACAAGTGAGAATATACAATATGTGCGATATATACAAAACTCAACACTAAAGAAACTATCGCAATGCGAATTCAATAAAAACACCAATCCCCGGCAACGGCGCCATTTTGTTGAAGCGGTAAAGCGGCAAGCAAAAAGTAATAGGTATTATTTAATACCGGGTGATATAGGTTATATCGTATCGTAGTCCACAGAGATTGGTGATACCGAACTGCCGTTCGACGGTTTCTTATGGTATTGAGTTTGGGTTTAAAATGGGTTGAAAGCAAACAAGTAAAAATTAACATATGAACATAAAAAGAATTCATTCTTGATAGAGAATAGCTTATTTGGTTTGAATCTAAACTACTCCTCACAAACTTAGATTTATCACTCCGCCGTACTCAATCTACAATACTCGTCAGAATCACCACATATCCCTCACATCAATGTCCATGTCTGCAACACCGACGGAAATTCACTATATTGCTCTTTCGACGATGTCTCCACCGATCGAACAACACAGAGACATTAAACTCAGATATTATGTGGATGTTAACCCTAATCCTATGTCTAGAATCAAAAGCTAACAGATATCCCCCTAATCAAGATCTATGGTGTCCATGTCTGCAACAACACAAATCCAGAGCATTTAAGCAAAAAGATCAAGGAAACACCGATTAAGATTTGTAAAGCAAATATATTATACAACTAGTACAAAGAGTAACAAACATCCATGTGTTTAGAGTAAACTTACAAACAAACCCAACAAAAGTGGTTACAAAGAGAAGAGGAGGAGAAGAAAACCAAATCTTTCGCGGTGTCAATCACGATCAATCGAGCTCCCGACCAAGAATCTTCCGATTACAAGCCACAAATGTTGTTTTCTAAGCTCAATCTACCAAAAATGACCTAGGATGAGTTGGGGTTCAAAAATACCCAAAACATACCTAAAAAATATGATTTTACAACATATATACAAAACTGAAAATCGCAGACCGCGCTAAGCGCGCCCACCGCGCTAAGCGGGCTGTTTTTTATTGTTCTTAAGCCGCCAGACCGCGCTTAGCGCCAAAAACCCGCGCTAAGCGCCCAACTCTCTGCCAAACGGGTCAAAAATGCTTCCAGACCCCGCTTAGCGCGGTCAATCCCGCTTAGCGCGCTCAACAGAACAGCAAATCTTGTTTTGGTCATATCTTGAGAACCGTAACTCCGATTTGCGCCCGGTTCGAAGCGTTGGAAAGCTTATTCCATGCTCTATCTAACAATGAACAAATTGCAACCAAATTGATGAATTTGATCATCCTTATTTTGAGCCTTGTCCGCCGATGAATTGGTAAAATCGCGTGTTCGCCGCCGTGTCTTCGACACTTTATTCCTCAAAGCTTCGAACACACATAAATACCTACAAAAAGACAACAAAACTATTAAACGGTATATATTTACACGAAAACATAACAAAACACAAACGATACAAATATACACAAAAACGGGGAATTATTCAAACGGTATTAACAAAAAGTATCGATAAGTGCCACTATTTACAAACACAAAATAACTACATTTTGGCACTTAACATTTAGGTAGCTTGATTAAGGTCGCGGTTTGTATTTGCCATGACTGCAAAACTGTGGCTATATGGTAAAGCCACAGTTTCAATTTAACGTTTACGACACAGTATTGGTTCAAGATATAGCCACGGTTTGGTTATGACCACAGATTTAAAACCGTGGTTATATTTTATGCATTCTAAACCATTAATCTTGTCACAGTTTATCTGTAACATTAATTTTATATATATATATATATATATATATATATATATATATATATATATAACACTTTTATCATTTCATAAGTGTTTCATTTTGTCTTTCCTTTACATAATTAAGTCTAGGGGTGTTGAACTGTTGAACAGAACCGTCAAACTTAACCGAGGAACTTTAGTTTTCTTATATTCGTTGATCCAATGACCAATAGTTTTGCAAAAAATACAAAAGACATATAAAACTTTTCATATTCAATTTCAACGTAAAATAATCTTTTACACCAAGCTACGTTATCTCAACATATGGGCATATTCAATATCAACTTTTCATATTCAATATCAACGTAAAATAATCCTTTAGGGAAGAATCAATGTCAATTGGAGAGCCTAATTTTTCACTTTGTTTCCAACCATTGTCCAACTCCAATGCTAGTTGATATCCATCCTGTAATAATGATTAAACATGTCAATGATATTTTTGACTTCATCTTAACATTGATCAGATTAAATAGTATATACCTCAATAGCCATGCATCCTCCTTGGCCCATAAATAGGATATACCTCAATATCCATCCTGTCATTTACATTGTTTTCCTCATGAACAACCATAACTTCCTATAACTAACTTACTACCATAACTTCTAGACATAGGAAGAGCAGCTCCGTATCAACAAAAACAAAGATAAGCATACCTTCAATAAGTTTCAATTATAGAGCCAAGCTTCGTGGCAGGTACAGAGATGATTTAATTGCCTCAGTTCCAGGACGTTGTGGTGTTGACTTAGGTTATCCTATAAGCAAAGTCATGAATTGCAATGAGTAAGTTTTCAATATTTCTTTCTTTATAAAATTACACTTTAACAAAATTTTATTTATACTGTTTATGAAGAGATAAACATATATAATACACTTCTATAACCGGTGGAGAAGATACCAAGATATTAAGATTCATGTCATTGTTTGGATATTGTTTGTATAATTGAGGAATGATGAGTTTCCATTATACAAACAATGAATCTTATTTTAATGTGTATCATGTAGTGCTTGTCTAATGTTTAGTATAATGATTCAAGAGCTACGGGCTACCGAACTTCTAAGTTATGCATTTCAATCTTTATGCTATTTAGCTTTATTATGAATTTGAATATTGAACTATTAGTGGGTAAATGTGATTACATTATATATTATACATGCCGTATTTAGGTTTTTAATATTATTTTTATATTAGCAATACTCTCACGAGTTAACGGAAGCTCCAAGAGTTTACCTACACTCTCAACTCAAGTTTAACAACCTAACAGTATTTTCATTTTAAAATGTGCCAGGTTAGTTTACATGAAGAAACCCCAGTGACTGTATCCCCTCTAAAACATAATGGTAAAGATTTGAAAGATTTCCAGCCAAGATTCATATAAAATAAGAGAGACAACCAAACAGAGGTGTTAAAGATAAAAGTAATTGAAGATTCAATCTTACTTCATCATCTTTTCCATTCATGGGAAGGGAAGCTCTTGCTTTAGCTTTAGATAAAATTATCACACCTGATTCTGCAGCATCGTGTAAAGAAGCTCGAATAAACTCTGCTGAGAGAATGCTACAAAAAACAATACAATGCACTATAGTTCAACTCTGTTCTCTTCCAAAAATTATAGGGTGATCAAAAATCAAGAAAAGCAGTAGAAAGCACTGTCAAACGAATTTTGAGATGCAGGTTAATGGAACACACAATCTAAGAGAAACTAAACAGTAGCATACGCCACCTTGATAGATCAGGACAGCACTAAAAGTTTACCTGTTTATTGATTCTATAAAACCTGTCACATGATCTCTAAGATGACGAAAGTAGTGCAACCCAGTGAGCTCATCTCCATCCTATCAAAGTTACAGTAAACAAATAAGAGTAAAATTAGCATATAATTCTCTCCTTGTCCTTCAAGTTCCCATTGACATTACATAGTAGAATGTCTCATTAACAGACTTCAAAGAAAATTAGTTATGTTCAACGCTAAGTAATTGATGTCACTTACAATATAAAATTAAACTACTCAGTCATACTGTGATTGATATCAGCTGCCCACACCCACCTAGCAAACACTGATTGATATCATCAACACACACAGCAAACACTGATTGATATCATCTACACGGACATTAATAGACATCACCCATCCATAATAGGGTCTGGTAACATTATTCCAGCCCCATAGTATAAAATATAAATAACAAACACATCAACTTTTTGCAGCAGAATTTCTTTAAAAGATTAACAACATACACTTTTACAGACTAAAGAGACGAACTTGTTACTTAAAAAGCTTAAAGGACTAACTTGTTACAAACTTCTAACTTTAAGGACCAAATGATGTATTTGACCAACACAAAACATTTTAAGTTGGACATCCTTTCCTAGTCATGATAGGTCAAACACATATAGTCCTCACAAAAAGAAAAACTCAAACTAAAACATATAACAACTTTCTGTCTCAAGTACAAGCTATCAAAATTACAAAAATACCTTTTTAATTTCTACTGAAAATATATTCTCTCCCATCTCTCATCTTTCTCCCCTCCATTGCTCTCTCTCTCTCTTCTCGATCTCATCTCTCCTCTCCCTCCTTTCTTTCTCTCTCCCTTCCTTATATCTATCTCTCACCCCCCACTCTCAACAATTAATATTTACATTTGCATTCATAAAGGATGTAAACAGACCCTAATATTAATAGGATTTTCATAAAAAAATTAAAGTATACCAGTAAATGTTGCAAATCGTCAGTTACATCCAGTGCTCCAGCACAATCTGCAGATGCAACAAGCTGAATCACAGCAAAATTAATCAACTTAAAATGGATTTCCAGTTGCCAAACAATAACAATCCATAAAAACAAACGATAATTAAGGAAACATGGGAAAATCAAACAAAATGATAAACAATGAATCAACAAAGTGTGACAGTTAATCAAGTGACAGCCAAAGTGATTCCCTAGGAAACTCATTGCATGAATTGATTAATTAACCAACTCGTATAACTACTCCAACAAAGCAAAGTAAGTAAACCGCAAGTAGTTTCCCCCATAAATTTCCATAACCTATCAAATCCTATCCAGTATAGTTCCCACATTTATAGCACAACACCTTTCAAATTATAATTGAGGAATGATGAGTTTCCATTATACAGCATAAACTACCAAAACTATACTTGAGTTGAGTCTATAATAATGCAAATGTATCTACAGAATTCAGAAACTTACTGCAAAGTAAACTTCGGAGGCCGATTTGAAAAAAAATTCATGTATTGAAATGTTAATCATCTTTGGCAAATCACCATTTGAAAGAGAAATGTCATCAGATTCTTTATGGTAACCTTGAGGTACTAAAACACCCTTTCTCTCACTGAATAAACCATTGATTCTGAGTTCGATAGACGAGTTACTTAGCACAGGATTGTCGACGAAAGAAACATTAAGAGCAACAGTTTTGTCTAATGAAATTGTCTTTGGAAGAGTTTGCAGTAAATCGTCGAGTTTGAGCAAAAACTTAGTCAAGCATTTCAGAACAAAACAAAACCATAAAAATTCATTTGTTTTGTCCTTCCATGTAACAACTATGGCTGGTTGCCAACAACAAAATTATTGAAGACTTAAAGACAACAAAGAACTTAATATCAATAGTCAGATAGTGAAAACATGTTAACAGAAACTGAAAGATCACAGCTATGAACAAAAGACATAACATTAAATAAGAGACATAAACATAGAAACATGTTATGTATTAAGTGTAAACAGGCAAAAACACAAATAACACAGATAAGAAACTGAAATGAAAAAATCTGAAAAAGAAGACATAATTGTTATTCAAGAGGTTTTTTACATCAACTTTAGTACCATCAGTGAGTACTCCATGATAAACAATTCCATAGCCACCTTCACCAAGAACATTTTCTGGACAGAACCCACCAATAGCATCTTCAAGCTCTCTCAGAGTGTACCATCTTCCCCAACCAAGATGTGCTACCTCGGGTCCAATTCCACCGACGCTACCACTCCCAAACCAAATCAAACCCCTTTGTTTAGCCAATAAAAAAACACAAAAAATCAAATCAAATCAATACGAAAAACCCTGAATTCAAAGAGTGAAAATCACATCCACATCAACAAAAAAAAGAGAGGAAACCGAAAACGGAGAGAGTGAGCTATCAATTAAGTTGTTGTTGTTATACCGTAAGATAGGAAAATGAAAATTTTAGGAAGAAGCATACCTGAGTTCGTGAGTATGTGAGTTGCTTCGAGCTTATTCCATGGCCGCCGTGAGAAAACGAGAGAGAGGTTTTTCTGTTGTTGTCGTCGTTTTCGCGAAAGAGAAAACTGAAGGCCATCGTTGTTGTTGTCGCTCGCAAGAGAGATGATGATGAGAACGAAAAGCTACAATGGAAGAGAGAGCAGAGAGCGTGAGGACGGGAGAGAGAGGCTCCGCCTCTTCTCTTTTCCTTCTAGGGTTTTCAGAACCCAAGTTTGAGTTAAGAGATGGAAAGACATCGTATTTACGTTTTTAAATCTTTTAAAAAAAATTAAAAAAGAAAGTAATTAATGAGAGGGAAGCTAAATAAATTAGAAAAGCAAATAATTAATGAGAGGGAAACTAAAAAAAAAAAGAGGGAACTTTTGGAGGTTTTTTTTTTTGGGGCTTTGGCCACTATTTGAACTGAAAATTGTAAAAAATTATAAGGCCTCGGTTTGTTGATTGCGGCTTAAAATATCTACCGTTCCATAACCGTGGCAACTGAGGTAAAGGCCACAGTTTCACACTACGGATTCAATATTTTAAAACATATGTCTACAATTTGAAAACCATGGCTAAAGCGTGTATTTGGCCACAGTTTCAGAGTTGTGGAAAAATTTAGCGTGGCCGTAGGCCATATTTCTAGTAGTGACACAGTCACACAAACTCACGTTCACTCGTGTTTCCCTGTGTTTGGAACCGGAGCTCTAGATACCAATTGTTGGTGCACAATGAATAAAGATGATGACAAAGAGAATAACGACGCAAAGATTAATGAGAGAGAATAATATTGTATATTCTACTTGCGTTGTTGATAAATGATAGCTACTACAAGGCTATTTATACAAAAGAAAAATCTTGCCACATCAGCCCTAATAAAGTAAACTTAGTGAACAAGTATAAAGGTACACATAGTACAAAGACTAACAAATACTAAAGTACCCTTACTAA
This sequence comes from Vicia villosa, assembly GCF_029867415.1. Classification (NCBI taxonomy): domain Eukaryota; kingdom Viridiplantae; phylum Streptophyta; class Magnoliopsida; order Fabales; family Fabaceae; genus Vicia; species Vicia villosa. Next base: position 170,734,164 of record NC_081183.1, on the reverse strand, counting down.
CTAAATAGATAAGCTAACAGGACCCAGAAGATAACATCTTCTGGTCAACACTATCTTCTGAGTAACCATCAGAAGATCATCCCACATCAGAACTTCTGATGTTCATCTTCTGAATATTGAATTACTCTTCAATAATAACTTCCTTCAGCATACCGCATACGATAACTCACCACATCACTACAATTCATCACCGATCATCATCGCGTTGCAACACCTTTGTCCTTTCATCCCGCCAACTAGCATTCAACTCTTCCTGCAACAAAACAACAACACCGATACGGAATCAAGAACCACAAGGCACTTCGTAGCATCCGCACAATCGCAACAACAACGCAAATCTGCAACACTCACTTCACCAACCACATCGCACGCGGTCGCTATGAATTCATCTTCCAACAACGAACTGCTTGGCATTGTCAACGTTGTTCACCATCAGAGAACCTCAAGCGTGGCCGAGCTCACATCCTCTCCGTAGGTAAACGTATCTTCGCTCATTCCTTCCCTCATAATTTTTGTCGTTGTTCAATATTTGGATATGTTGTTCTACTTAATTCCTAGGGCTTCTGTGCAATTTCTGAAATTAAATGATATGTGGTGAGAGTTATTATTTTCAAGTAAGAGATTCGGATTTAGGAAGGTGAATCGAGTAGGTTTGTTTTTTTTGTTTATTTAATTTGTCTGAGTTTGATGGTTGTTTTGCTGCAACCGACTATGGTGAAGGAGATAATAGGTTGAAATTGAAACAAACCGAGTGAGAAAATTGAACGTGAGGAGGCTGATGGCTTTATTGTCTTATTAGAGCATCCACATTCATACCACTTAATTTTTGGTATAAATGAGTTTCATTTAATATAATATATTATTTTACACTTTGCAATTAATTAAACAACTCAACTATATTTTATAAATATCCTTACCACTCATCTAAAATTTTAAAATAGTCATACTAATTTCACAATATACATTTATTAATATTCACCAACACATAAATATTAAAATTTTATTCTAAAGGCACAATGGTTAAAGAACGCAACGATGCAATTTATTACCACTCTTCAAATTTGAAAACATTCTAACATGGTTCCATTGATAAATGTGATACTACTGTCAGAAAGAACCGATGTAGGTGCTCTTAGAATTTATTTTCTTTGAATGTAACCTCGGCTTAAGTGATCTTTTAGAAGCTTAATCCGGATTCTTTTACAGAGAAATTAACATGACACTCCTAATTTTATACATGCCACCCTCCATTTTATACGTTTCAAAAATACCCCTAATATTATTAACTAAAATTTTACCTTTTCAAAGAAAAAAATTATTGTTGTTGAAATCAACCAAAAATTAAATTTTCAGTACCCTTTTTTGGCCGATACCATAAATTATTTGGTTTTCACAAATTTTTGGTATCTTTTTACCGAAAATTTCAAAATTTCTGGTGCGACTTATCGGAGATTTTAAAAAATCCGGTAATTTTACAAAACTCAATACCCCGTCCCAAAAATTTCACAAATTTTAGTAGAAAATCCAGTACCGGAAATTCAAAATTTCCGGTGTGTAGCGGAAATTTCTTTAATACTGAAATTTACGGTATGGAAGACGAAGTTTTATATCTTTGTGGTCCTGATCCGACAGCTTCAGCTTCTTCCACATATTCATGTATTGATCTTACACAGTACTTCGTCATGGATATGGTAAGTTTACTTGACTTCATACATAATTGTTTTTTGTTTTTATAAATTGATGCAGTTATCTAATTGTACGTTTTTGTGATTGTCAGATTCTGGAATCACGAGATAAGGTTCTAGAATGGGCACGTTCAATTGGAAGAAGTTATGGTATATATTGTTGTTACAATCTGATCCGATTCAGCTAATGGAATGCGAGGGAGGAATGATAAATTGATTCTGGATTGTGAGAGAGGAGGAAATTACAAAAAGAAAAATGAAGTTGCAGCTGCTTCTGATGACAATTATACTTTGAAGCTTAGATGCCCATTTAGGCTGCAATCTATTCCGAGTGGTATTGGTTAGAAGTGCTGGTTAAATGTGGTACACATAATCATAGACTAGAAAAGGATTTAATAGGTCATGACATCTCGGACCGTCTAAAAGGGGATGAAAATGGCGGGTTGGGATTTTAGGCCCGCCGCTCACTAAAGCCTGCCCCGCTAAAACCCTCCGCCCGCCATACCCGCTCTGTCAAAGCCCGCCGCCCGCGAAAGCCCGCCCCTCCTTCAAAACTCACTCTTTTTTTAGTTAATTCTAGTAATTTCAATTCTTGATGGTTTATTTTATACATTTATTTATAAATATATGTAATATTTTTTTAAGTAAATTTGTTAAAAAATTGCTTTTATAAAAAATTGTTTTAAAAAATAAGTGAAAAGTTTAATTAAAAGGTAAAAAAAGTCTATTAATCTATTAAAAAATATATAAATAAAATAGGCGGGTAAGCCCGCCAATCCGCCATCTTGGCGGGGCGGGCATGACTTTTATGTCCATTTTATTTGGCGGGCATGCCCGCCCCGCTCGTTTTTTGGCGGCCATAAGGCGGGACGGGCGACAGATGAAACGGGCGGCCCGTTTTGCCACCCCTAGTGGCATGTATAATATGGGAGTGACATGTTAATTTCTCCTTTCTACACCACCAGCGGATCCAACACCTCCTTTTCCCTTAGTTGATTTGCAATATGTTTTGGGCTTGCTGAATTTAAAGCCCAAATAATTATTTGTCTACACTCTTCTGGAATCGGCTTATACCACCCTTGGCAGCTAGTTTAATTTGATCATGGGCCAACATCTCTTGGACCCAACATCCTCACTCCTTGACAACCCATCGAGGATTTAACATGCCACCCCCCAAGTTATACATGGCACCCCCATTTGATATACTTTTACTATTATACCCTGTTCTAACACTCCTAAAATTCAAGAATATGAAATTCTACCGAAAATTTTCAGGGGTGCCGAAAATTTCGAAAAAAAATTCTTGAATGCTTTCTTTATCTTTAGATTTCTCATTTGCTTGCTTGTTTCCATGAATAAATTGTGAATTCTCGCACTCTTGGTCCATATCCCAAGTCGTAACCCACTCTTTGTAAGTCGATTGTATTGTGCATCACCATCGACCATGCCACTGCATTCTTGGTCCATATACCAAGCCATATCCCATGTTTGTAAGTTGATCACCATGTGCATCGCCATCAACCTTGTTTTTCAAACATCAAATTTTTTCACAATAAATCTTGACTTTGTCAAGTGAGCGAAAACTCTTATTCTCAAATAAATGTTAACTCACTTAAGCATATCCAAACACTTTCAAAAAATTTAAAAACAATTCAAATTCATTACTTCGTTTTCTGCCCAAGCGCAAAGTATCTCTTTGCCTAAGCGCAAATCTT